>NC_054405.1:22898524-23200769 GCF_017976425.1 Toxotes jaculatrix | reverse complement strand
ACCTTGGCCCTCTTGCTCATAAATCCAGCTGTAATAGGACACGAGTGGGAGGTAATAACTGTTTGGCTGCAGTGTGTGTGTTTCTGCTGCCTGCATTTGTTGTGGTCCAGTAAAACCCTGTAACCCAGCCTCCATTTTGTGAACTGTAGCTATTTTTTTGACAAGAGAGGGAAAAAAAAGACAAATACATTCATGCAAAGTTACAAAACAAGGTTTTAAAAAAATGTAAAGCCCAAACAGAATAAAATTTGCATTGGTAAATTTTACTTTATTACAAAAAAAACAAAAAGCAAGACTTTCAATCTGCTGACTCAAAGGCTGGAAGTCATCAGGGGTGCTGGGGTAAACAGCAACGGTTCCTCACATTTTTGGCTTAAAATAAGTAACATGCACCGTACGTACAACTCCTCATCACAGGCCTTACTTGTGACATATTGTGAGACACACTGTGAGAACTTTAAATACTGATGAAATCACTGCCTGAAGGGTGTCCAGAAATACAGGCTTCACAGCCACAGCGAGCGGCGTAACAAGTACTCTCTGCCCTACGTCATGTTGTGATTGCTCTTTAAAATTTAGTAAGCGTTGCAATCCCATGAACCCGCTGTGACTCAGTGTCATAACAGAGCACCCAACCTAGAGGCGACTTGCGAAAGGGCACCCGTGAAAACCTCCGTGGCACGCACTAAAAACTGCAAATGATGCAGCGAGCGACACCACATGTGAACTAACTGACACCGTTCCAGCGGGTGTCCTTGGAGATGTCAAGGTGCACTAACTGAACAGCAGTTCCTGTCAAACCTCTCCGCAGGTGGTGACACTCTGCTGATGGAGAGAATCTGGCCTCTCCAGAGAACCGGCTCTGTGAAGCAGCAACAGTTTCTTTTAAAGGAGGAGGAGGAGGGGGCAGAAAGAAAAACACACACACACACACAAACCAAAACAAAACAAAGCACTGCACCACAGAAACCTCAGAGTCATTTTGTAGTCCTTCGGGATGCAATCTCTCTTGCGCTCCACCCTGCTGTTGCTTACTCTCTCTGACTCTGCATTGTGCTTAGGGAGAAAGCAAAGGCTGTGTCTATCTCAGCTTTCATCTGGACCCAGTGTCGCTATGCAGCAACTGAACTCTGGTGGGCAAGTGACCTGACAACTGACCAGAAACACGAGCACAAGCTTGAAGGCACCTTGGGCTTCCCCTGCTGTCTGTCAATACACACACCGAGGGGAATAAAGAGGTTTCCCCCCCTTACTACCTTCTCCTCCTCCCCCACGATCAAGAGGGAGATCAACACCAACAAGCAAGGAGCCACCTTACTCTTACAAAACAGTTTTGATGTTCACATTTACATTTCCGCTCAGGAAAGCCTCTAGGATCTTGGTGATACAGTGCTTTATGTCAGGCATTAGAGTCAAGAATCTGTAGCCAAGCAAACATGTGAGGCAAACAAATGTGAGACAAACAGTATTAAACACAGTTCCCTGAAGGAAACCGTGTGCTGTGGTTGCAAATGTCATTAGATCTGGTTGCCTAGCACCTCTGCTCATCCGTACTCCGCCTCCACCCTCTTCTATCAATGCTATACCGACACGCACACACGCATACTGCACAAGCCTGCAGGCAAGAGCAGAGAGTAAGAATTACCGAACAGAGAGAAAGTGAAGGCGCTTAGTGTCGACATAGCTGCTCGTTTAATCCAGCTTTGCGTTTGGTATCGACCTCTCGGCCTGCTGAGGTGTGCCGTCCAAGCATGTCTACAGAGTTGGAGCTGCCCTTCCGTCCGGACACCCAGCTGACGGAGGTGATGCGCCTGCGGGTTCAGTCTCTGCAGCAGCGAGGCCAGAAGAGGCAGGATGGCGAGCGCCTGCTGCGGCCCAACGAGGCCGTGTACCGGCTGGACTTCTCCAAGCAGTCCCTCCGATTCTCACATTGGACGGTGCGGCTGGCGCAGGCGGGACACCTCACCATCACGGCCACCTCGCAGCTCTGGACGCCTGACCTCACCAACCTGATGACACGTCAGCTGCTGGAGCCTGCTGGGACTTTCTGGAGGGCGCCGGGTGATGCGAGCGATGCGCCGGTGCAGTGCTACGAGGCCGACGCGCACGAGTTTGGCGAGAGGATCGCAGAGCTGGCTAAGGTCAGGAAGGTGATGTACTTCCTGTTCGCATTTTCAGAAGGCTGCAGCCCTGAGACTATCGACTGCTCCATCACCTTCACAGTGGATAGCTGAGACTTGGCGATCAAAACCATGGACAGATACTTACAATACAGATACAAACTCTTCTTCTGTACTTGTCTTGTGCTTGTTGTGCTGCTCGTTTATTTGAAGAAGAAAAGTTAGTTTTAGGTTAACTTTTCATTTTTTTCAGTGGATGGCTCCCTCTCAAGTGTCAGCAAATAACTGTTACAGAAAAGAAAATCCTTCAAGATTACACCCTCCATGTTTCTCTTACTCCTTTTGCAACAGGGCTTATTTTGCATTTACAAAGATGTAACTTGCTGTTGTTACTTATGTTTATTGATCACAAAAGGTGTTTCTTTATACCTTTGTATTGTGATATTGGGCATAAATCAGATAAATCCAAATAAATCAAATAAATCAAAGAGAAGCATCTTCATTTTGTTAACCAGTGTCGGAACACAGATCATTCTTTGTGCTCGTGTGTTGAGCAGAACTGTGATCCTCCCTCTCCTCCTGTTTGTCAAACAGCCGGCCCTGATGGGTTTGGTAGAGATGAGTCCCACATGAGATAATGGGTAGAGACAGAGTGTATTTGTTTGTATGTGTGCGAGTATTCCCCCCAGGTTCCTGCTGCCTCATCCTTCTCCGTCTTGCATGGTGACCCTGACAAACAAGAGAGCGGAGGCATGTGGATTTCATCTCTCAGCCTCCTCCTCCCTCACCACGGGGGACAAAACAGTAACTGTGACTGTGAATGAGAAGACACGTGTGCGAGAGAAGAGAAAATAACTGAGACATCGGGAGGTATTAGACTCGTTTCTTGTCGGTACAAAGCATGTAACCAACTTGCCACCTGAACCGTCACATCTTTAGAGGCTGAACCTCCCCTCTCTCTGACAAAAAGTCCAACACTGCACATTCTCAGGAGCCTCAATTAAATCGATCTTGCCTACAGCCTTGAATGCATGAATATAAATCGTTATTGAGTGCCCTCATTGGTATGTGTCCTTTTGCTCATTTCTGGCTTGTCACCTTTTGAACACGCCTTAAACAAATGGACCAGGTTTGGGGGAAACCAGCCCACTGATCATGTTGTTATTAAGCGGCGATAAACAAAGACACCACACTAACATTTAAAATTGTGCTGTGTTGAGTAATGACAAGGATCTAACACAGATGAAACAGCTCAAGGGCGAAATGAAAAGCACTTTAAATTCTGGCAGTTTTTTTCTGCAGGCAATTAACATTTATAAAATACAAAATAATAATGTTTTGAAGCACCAGCACTCAGGGGAGAAGCGTCTACTCCTGTGAGACTTGGACCATTGCTTGTTTTGCTTTCACAGGAAGTAAAGCTGGTGGCCAACAGGAGACTGTGAACAGATGAACATCTCTGCACAAAGGCTGTTTTGGGTATTTTGCTTTACAAAGGCAGACAGCAATAACTACACACACACACCGAAGATAAGACAAAAGGGTTTTAAGTTTTAAGGCTACTTACCAAAAACAGCTATTTAAGTTGTAAAGCCTTAATGATCCGTTGTATGTTAACATTTGGAGCAACACCTTGGCTTTTTAGCTTTTTAGGGAAAAACAAGTAGTCAAGTTTAATGCAACTTTTTCCTGGAGAAAAATGTGTGCCCTTGTTTTCCAATACAGTCTCAAGTGGCACTAAACATACAGAGCAGTGTGCTAAGTATGAGGGAGAGGAGGGGGAAAGACAAGTGAGATGTAACCTGATAACTTTAGTTAGCGAACTCATAATAATGTATAAATTAACACAAAAACTGGGATAACTCACACAGATGGACTATGATGGACTATACCTGCATGTAAAAAAAAGAGATGTAAAAAAAAAAAAAAAAAAGTGTGTACAGTGAAACAGAGACAGAGAGTTAACAGAGAGGAAGATGCCACATAAGCACGCCTGTATGTACACACACACTGTCTGAGCAGGCTGTCACAATCCAGCACCTCGCCGCAACAGGCCGCGGCATCTTGTCTCAAATCCCATTAAACCTCGGGAATCACTTTGTTTCCTCTGTCAAGCTGGGTGCCAAAGAACATTTCAGAATAATCCTGACAACCGAAACTCCAGAGCTCAGTACAGTTCAAATAATAATATTGGTTTTTATTAATGTGACACCACTAATTTCACTCTAAAGCTGCCAATCGTGGATTTGCGGTGCCAATAATCAGTGATCTCTAATCTCTAATGCAGGGTTGATTATGATTAATATATACATTCAATGCCATTAATGAGGAAGCACACTGTGTGCCACACATTTTTACGTTTCCAACAATGTGATTGTGCAGATGAGTTCTGACCCAAATGCATTACATACACTAATTCATCATAGTTATTAATGGGAATTTCTTTCGTGATAATTAGCGATTGTTTTATCGTCCAGCCCGATACACAAGTTAAGTCACTTTAAGTCAGTATTATTTATCCAGGGGTTCTCAGGCTCTTTCACTGGTTGTATATTCATTTTCCCCTGTTAGCAATGAAAATGTTGTAGTCTCTCCCCTGCTGGGTAGCAATGTGAAATTGAAAAAAAAAAAAAAAAAAAGATGCTGCTAAAGACACATTCACTACTGACAGAAGTCAGGACATCCAGCTAGTCTTAGTGCGTCCTGCCTGTCCTGGGAGACTCTACTTTAGACTCCACCAATCAGGCTTCCACCAACTGATGGAGTCTGCTGAGACCAGGGAGGCGTTATGGTGCTGTAATGAGTCCTCTGGTGCTCACTTCTCACCGTAATGGCTCCTAATGGACACTTAAACAATAAATATGGAAAAATTACAATTCGGAACATGCAGAGTTCCCTTTTAAAAACGCATTATACAGACTTTTGTGCAGGAAACACTTTCTTTTCCATTACCTCTCAATCAGAAATGGGTCATGTTTTGTAAAAGTATTGACTTTTTTCTTTCAGACAGTTCAGACTTCAGACAGTTGGTTGTAGGGTGCCACTGAGCCACTGAGCGTCTTCTGTTGGCTCTCATTCAAGGTTTTTGTGGTGTGTCGGCCACAGTGGGAAACTGTTGGTCCTTTCTGTTCACCCCCAGTTCACATTAAGTTAAGCTAACCACATCCAGACTCAAGCTCTTTACTTTATTCACAGGTGTGAGATTGATATTGATCTCTTAATATCACTCTTGGAATGAAAGTAAAAAAAGCAAAGCGTTGCAGACAACAGACAAAAACACACACATACACTTACTTTTTGCCACAGAGACTCTCTGGAGGCCAGACTGGAGCACGCCGCAACAAACCAGCAGTTACCCAGCTGTCCCTGATGGAGATCGTGCGCGCTGATGCCATCAACAAATAGGTGAGGGTCCTCGCACAGCTCCTACACTCCAAAAGACAAGTTCATTAGTGGTATTCTCATACTGAACATTTTAAGGTGTTGATTTTGTGCCAACGTGTGATATTTTTTTTGTAATTTTTAGAAATTTCTGTGTGAAAAAGGCATCTGAAACAGGGTTATGGTTAAAGACACAGTGAAACAGAAATGGGATTGTTGAGGCAAATTCATGAATCAGAGAGAGACCATCTGTCCTCATGCACCTACGTATCATATTCACGATCTTTAACCCGCGTGTGGGAGGGCTGCGAGAATTTGTGAAATCAGACTTCCTGTGGCTGCTGCGCTGAGGTCCATTTTCTGCCACAGTGTGTACAGCACAGATCTCTATTACCGCTAACAACACTGTGCTCCACGGGCTGCTCTCTTTCTCTCTCTTGCATGTGCACCTTACTCATGCACCTACCATCATCCACTGCAGAACACACACATATACACACACCGTCAGACTTCCTGTGGCTCCTGGGGTAATGTGTGGGATGATTACTACAGGCTGTGGGTAACACCAGCCCCTTACAGAGAGACACTCTGTCCTCTACTCTTTTGTCTACACTCAATGGCCACACACAGGCCTGTCCTGATAACTGCTTTTGTTGGATAAATGCAATAACTGCAACAAATGATATTTTAATGATATTATTGTCGTTGTAAGACCATTTTATGCCACTGATGTGATGATAATATTAGAGTAAAATAATTCAAGTTTCAAACGGCAATAAAGTTTTAATTTTCATGATATTCAGACACTGGAATTGGAATGCGAAAAAAATATTGACATACCCTAAATAAATAAAACACAAATAAAAACAGTAAAAGAAACAAAGTTGAAACACGGGCTCATTCGTGTTAATGGGTTCTCAGTGTTTCTGGCACTTGAAGTAAACCGATAAATGAAAACTATTTATGGTTTTATTTTGAAAGCATCTTTCTTTTACAAAGGGAGCAACTGTGGTCACCGCGAACAAAGTGGATCCTCATCTACAGCACAAATGCGAACATCTGCCTTTTGAAAAAAAAAAACCTTTAAGATTTATCGTCTCTGTGTCCACTCACCCCCAGGACACTGCTAACTCCTAGCTTCAAACTGGATTCTGTATTAAACTGTGGTGAAAATGCGAAACTGTGCATTATCTGAGCGTAAAATTATTGGAATTTCCTGGTCTTTTATCGGCCCAAAGCAGTTGCTGCCTCATCATTTTTTTTCCCCACCTAATAATGTCACTGCTTGCATCCTATAGAATCCGAGGTTAATGTCACATCATGACCTATCGAGTTTACAATAACTGCTGAATATAATCAGACAAACTGCATCATATCCATCATTTCAGCGACTGGCCAATATCTGATTTTTAATATAAGTTTAACACCAGCCCAATATAAAACAACTTCATTTTTACTGCAGCCTGCAGAGCTCTGCTGGTCTGGGTGTGAACAGAGTGTCTGTTTTCTGCTCTCTGCTTTATGGGAGCGGTGGGTCGATGGGCACCTCGGCCATTACTCAGCAGACAGCAGAAAGCCCAGCACCACTTAACAGCTCTTTATCTTTACACACTTGCAGCTCTCAACTATGGTTAGAAAAGTAAAAGGGGGGGCGGCAGTGGTGCATGTGTGAGCGTTTACATTCACACAACAGGCGTCCGCGCACTGGGACAAAGCAAACACAGAACAGAAACCGGAAACTTTTACATTCTCCATTTTATAAACATGTTTTTTGTTTTGAAGTGTTAGCAGCAATTTGGAGATGCTACATGTGCTGTTGGCAACTTGATTATTAAGTAATTTTAAAGGTTACGTGCTTATTCTATAGACTGACTGATTGATTGTACTCCTATGTTAATATTCAATACATTATTAAAGTCTGCTTGGGTTAAGTTTTGCTGAATTTATTTACGATGATAGTAAACTATATATTTTTTCACTTTGATAACCATTTCCATCCTCTAGATCTTATGGAAGAAACTGAATATTTAACCGCATGAAACTGTGCAGATACTGAACACAGGCAGAGCGGCACAGTGGACCGACAGAGGGTGAGAAACCCACTGAAGTTACTGACCAGCTGCTGCCTTTCTGTGTGAATCCTGCACACTGTTTTTCCTCTGACTGCTCTGGTTTCCTCCCACAGTCCAAGGACACGCAGCTGACGTGAAGACATTACCCATAGGTGTGAATGTGAGCGTCTGCATGTGTTAGCCCTGCGAGGGCCTGGCGACCCGTACAGTGTTGGCTGCGACTGGCTAAAGCTCATCATCCTGCTTTAATCGTAAACATCAGTATTGGTGCTAGTGTTCAGAAGCAGATCACAGCATGTACACACAATGGCATATGTTCAAGTGCCTGCGCACCCAGGAACACACACACACACACACACACACACACACACACACACACACACACACACACACACACACACACACACACACACACACACACACACACACACACACACAGGACACAACCAAGGTCAGTAATTTGCTGACTCTGCAAAGCTGATTGCTGCAAAAGCAAACTTTTAATCAGAAGCTGAGGCCACTGCAGTGCTCCCCGGAGGCCCGCAGCCTCCACAGGCAGCCCCTCTCACCTTACACAGACCAGCACGGAAGGGCTCCCTGCCCGAAACGCGTGTCCGTACGAGCAAGCCGGCATGACCATATGAAGCAATGTTTGGATGTCGTTTTAGTGGAGCTATGTCTGACCGGTGCCGGAGTTAAGATCTCTAATCACGTTTTTTTTGTCCCTTTCCGCAACAGCATTGATTGGTGGAGTCTGAGCAGCAGTGAGGGCTCACTGTGGCGGCCTCGCCGTGCAGGGATTGGCTCAGGTGGAAGAGTAATAGAGTATCGATCTCTGCCCGGCCCCTGCAGACACTGAAGTAATGTGAATATTGTGGCTGAGCACAGCCTCATCATTTACCCTGCTACTGAGAACCTTTCAGCCAGCTTCATAGCCCTGCTCAGCACCTTCCATCTGAGCGTGAGAGGAACCATCAGCCACACAAACAGTCATGAGAACAAACAGGCAGAATATAAAAAGTGGAACCCAGCAGTCGTCGGGTGAAAGACAGCATGGGAAGTTTTCTTGTAAACATATATTCAGTGTGTTTCTCGCCAAAGCACGCTGTGTGTCGTCTTAAGGGCCTAACTAATGTGAAGAATCTAGTTCCAAAGCCAATTTTCTTAATGAAATTTATATAACTTTTCAGTTTTTGGTGATCTAAATTTATTATTATTTTTACCACTTACCTTTGTACCATTTAATATTATTCACTAGACTTAAGCTGCTTAAATTTCATTAAAACCTGGAAAAAAGGGGGTGCTAAAAATTTGCCTGGTGGTCTATCTCACTTCATCACCCGCCCGTAGCCTAGTCAAGACATAAATAACCATAAATCAGAGGAAGAGATGCAGGTAGAGGTAGAGGAGACAGGCGGCAGGAGAAAGACAGACATGCTGAGAGACAATGTGAGACAGACAGAGAGGAGGAACATTTTATTAGAGCCTGCTCTTTATACTCGCATGCTCTGGGACTTCATTGCAGCCATAAATATCGTTGAGATGCATCTGAGCAAGGATAACACCGAGCACAACAGGCTCTGGGGGGGTTTAAGCCTGTGAACCTTCACCCTGACACTGAGAGCACAGCCTCTCGGATCCTAGCAGCGGTTGACTGAGGGTAAAATTGGCGCTATTTTTTATTTTTTATTGGCCATAAAATTTTCTCTCTACTACAAACATGAAGCACAGAAAGGAAAACAACCCTCCCCCCGTATCCTGGCCTATCAGGATCTTATCCTGGCTTGTTACTAGGTGAAAAACATGTCAGGGAGGTCTGTGATTGGTTGTCCCCTCTGTAGTTTTGTAGAGAGCTAGAGGTCTTTAGGAAAGTGAGCTTGTTGTTAACACCGTTTTCATGATTGGACTTCAGATCTTTCACTGTTTGGATACATCAAACTTAAGTTAAGAAAACTTGCGTCTTCTTACCATCACCACTTTGCCACATTTTTACTGGTGGAGACTGAAGATTCAGAAGTTGTTCAAGATAAAAAGTAAAGTCTCTCAGGGAGCTGAAATCCATCGAGATGATTTATCAGTTTGTTTTTTTTCAGCGTCCACTTGCTGCTACATGTCAGACCACTGCTGACAGGCTTTTAAAACGGATAACATCATCGCAAATTTGAGGGAATGAAGGAAATGAGGTAACTTTGTTCAATAAGACTGAAACAAACCAAATTACAAATACAGTCTTACCCAAGTTATATGACCACAGTGTAGTGTGTATGGAGTTGGAAGATTTCATACGTTTAACCCTGACTGTGCAGAAATGCAGAGTGGAATGAGTGTACATGTGAGTGTGACATTTTAAAAGAGCTTTTGTCAGGAACTTCATTAAATTTTGATTGCTCTCTACATTTCATTCTCTCAGAGCCACTCTGTCCTTAAGTAGTTTGAAGTTTAACTTCATTATCATGCGCTCTCCCCTGAATGAAACTCTGCATCGACAATGAGTTTTCAGCAACCATCAGGAAGAAGAGAGGGGAAAAAAAAAAAAAAAAATCTGCACTCAGGACCCCAGCACTGTTAAGATGGCCTGCTGCTGAATGACAGCACACATTAACGGATGGATCAAACTTGAACTGGACACTAAAAATCTGAGCGGATGTACTTCATCTCAGCGAACAAATTCACAAAAAAAAAAAAAAACTGATGTGACTGGGGCTTAACAACTCGTACCAGGCAAATGTAAAAACATAGATGACCGTGCATAGATGATTGCATGGTACTTAATTTTTGTTGTGATTGTAATTGACTAAAAATAGATAACTGTCAGAATTAAAGTCAGCTACTTCCCCATTTGTGTTCTTCAATAAATAATGCTGAGTTAAAATGTGCCTGTCTGGGGTTTCTAACCTCCCGACATAAAACGCTGTCAGTGAGGACACAGATCGCGTCCTGGCAGAGTGGAAAGGGCTGCTCCTCCTGCCTTTTCTCTCCTCTTGACTTCTTCCAGTTTTCAGTCTGCATGACTGACATCAGCACAGGCCAGAACATATAATCTGTGTGACCCAGTTTCCATGGCAATGCACGTTGGCTGTCGCTGCAGCGGCACACAGGCAGAAGGAGGTTACTCCATCCAGAACCACAGCCTGCTGCGTGAGGGGGATAACAGCGGCAGGGGAGTCAGCTCTCTAAATCCTGAGGCCCTGCATCTGACATCGCGCGCCACCGAAACATACACACCGCACCAAGGAGACTGAAGAGGGGAGTGTAGTAACGATTAAAGAGTACTGACATAATGTTATTTGGTGAATGATAAATGATTAGTCATTCCGGAGACCATCAGAGTCTTATCCCGCAGGGACCTCTGGCACTGAGAGGCCCCTGATGTGAATCTTTTAAAGGAGCAAAAAGTGCTGACCATCACTGGGTTTGACGAGAAGGCTAACTGACACCACTGACTGACTTTTGTTTATGCGCTCAACGGTTCAGTCAGTAACACCTGTCATTCAGGTGTCTCATATTCTGACAAAAATTCATATGAGATTCAAAGCACTTTCATTTAAACACGGTCACATGTCTCTGTTAGGCAGGACACAAGTCTGATCGTGGTTTCCCCAGCTGCATGTACATCAGTGCAAGCAATAACAGCTAGCTAGCTAACAAGTATCCATCAACTCAACACAAACACATGGATAAATCACATTTATGGACTGTGATCGAGACAAACGTTTTATCGTCTTCACTCCTCCCTCACCCACACAGATCGATGCTCTCTCCTCTGCACAGATCAGTCATTGGTAAAACTCATCAAGGATCAGACGAACGCTGCTGTGGATCAGAGCATCTGCATTTACAGAAGCCTAGCACGACTTTACATCTAGCTTTATCAAGACCGAATAAATATCCGGCACGGCCAAGACACATGAAGTGACGACATGTAAACGGGTTCTCTGTTTTCTCAGGCTACATGAAAATCGTTGTCTACAAACCTGTTAGCTGTGTAGCTGGACTTGGGAGGAATAAAGATTACCCATGAATCTCACAAACCACCTCCCAAGGTCCTCAGATTTTTCTTTTCGATATTGGAGAACTGTCCCATCCCGGAAAGACACATGAAAATTAACGGACACTTGGAAAGCCATCAGATGTGCTGATACAGATAAACATCACAGTTAACTGCCCACAAACGAGAGGACTTATTGTGCCATTAAATAACCTCCACACTGAACTATTCTGGGACTTCTGGGGGCCTGATAATGGTCGGTAAGCTCTGTCAGCAGCCTCAAACCAAAAATATCTGGTTTCATCATTTACCTAACAAGCCAACTCACCCGAGGTCTCTTCCAGACCACACGTCCGATCCTGTTGCCCTGGTAGAAGAGCGAGTCGTCGGTGGCGGGGAAGCGGGGGTCCTCAAAGAGCAGCCCACTCTGCAAGCACTGCCTCTTCAGGGTGGAGTACTGCTGCCCCTCGAAGGCCTTCACTGTGGTGAACATGCTGCAGCCCTGAGGGACGCAAACAGGATGTCAAGGAGGGACACCAATCAGACTAAAGCTGCACAATGATAGTCCTCCACATGCATAGATCACACATCATGTCGTCACACTTTCACGCCGCATTTCATCAAAAACTAGTTCCTCTCCAAAAAGCTGCTCTTGTTCTCACCCGAACACAAACACACAGCTGACTGACAGCAGAATCCGGCAGGCTCTAATACCTTAACAGTGAAAGCTCTCAGTGGAGATCCAAAGTCGATGTGCACTGCTGCCTTGAGCACAGCCTGGATTCACTGGGTCAAAATGATTAATCTGTCAATTCACTGATATCCTCCGGGGCCTAATTATCACTGCCATGCACTGAAGGAGCCATGTACACATTGATCAGGGACTGGTGAGTCAGGGCGGAGGTAAACTAAGACGGAGCTATTCGAAGGGATAATCAATACTGAAACGTAGGATAGACAATAAAGTAAACCTGTCTGTCCTTTTCTTTCCCCTACATTTTATTTTTTTACTGTTTATGTTTTATGCTTGGTCAAAAAAATAAACACAGGCTGACAGTTACACATTTTTTTAAACTCCCAAAATCATCAATGCTGATATCAGCCTCAGAACATCCAGTTTTAGTCATGCTATGTGTGAAAATATCGATTTTAAAGTTTAAAACACAAAAGGGAGGAGTGAGGAGTAAAATGCAAACACAAACAGTCGCTCAATACAGTAAACAGACGGTGCAGATCGACTGCCTCATTACTGGATTTACAGGATTTTTGCACTGATGAGATGAAGTAACTTATTTTTTTTCAGGTATTCAGTTCACTAGATTAACCAAAAACAGACGTATCCATGTGGTTATTTTATCTGTGTCGTGCCTCAGTCTCAGTCAGGTCTCATGCCACATTAACCACTTTAAGAAGCTTTAACAGAATTCCTCTTCATCAGAGTAGGACCTGATTTGAAACAACCACTTTACAGAAGTAATGCACAGGTTGGGGAGACAGCTGGGTTAAGTATAAAAAGTCTCAGAACTTAAAGACATTATAAATAGCTCTGAATGAAATTTGCCTAATTTGAATGAATAATCTGAGGAGCCGAGTTGAGGGTGGAGGAGAATGGAGGCCACTTAAAGCGAGTTAGAGGTCAAGACTTGATAAATCCACATCTGCATGCAGGTCGATACAGGGCCTGCCGTCCTCAAGGGTAACCTGACAGCCTGCTTTATTTTGACTGAGCTGTCAAGAGGCATCTGAAAATGAATTTACCGGTAGCTTTACAGTGGTTCAGGACTGTTTTCTACTGTCTTTAACAGATTTCTATCACCAGCAAAATAACAGTAGCTGTCGTTCATTCAAAGACTTGAAACAACACAATATAATTAAACTCTACGTTTACAGTACATCAAAGTAATAAAACCAAATCCAGCTTAAGTCTCTTAATACCACATTACTACCAAGCAGCACCATCACACAAAGATATTTTTTAATTGGGCTGCGTCGGCCTGTTCACCTCCCAGCGGTGCTCAATGACTTCTAATACCCGGGGAAAATGAAATGAACCGAAAATGGAGGGATGCCAAATCAAAGGGACAACAGGAGCGACGTGAAATGTGACCACTGCACCTTTCAAACAGCATTAACCTGAGGTCATCCAGAGCCGACTCCTCCTGACATTCAGGGGAATCCAATTCCTCTTGTGTTGAATCCAAACAGGCCGTGTAACTGGCTGTGGAAAAGCTTTATGAAACTCAAGCCTTCACTCACCCCAGGTAAATTCTAATATCAACTGAAGAGCAATAATTATACACATTTAAGCAATGAAAGCATTCCATAATCAAATATGAATATAAATAAAAAAGATTTTCTCTATAATAAGACTGATTTAAAAACCTTCAAAGGTAGGCATTTGTAGGTAACAAATAACACCTGGTTTATGTTATTACCATTAACTAACACCTTAAAAATATCCAGTAGCTTCAATTCAGAGGAACCAGAAAGCTAGCTGACTCTTGAGTGAGCGCTAAAGTAAATTCCTGGGGGAATGAGGAGGTCGCAGTTGGAAGCTAAATCTGACAGATGGCCCGGTGTCTTGGCTCGTGACTGCATTGGGGAAAACCATGCTGTCATCTGGCCTCTGCGGACGGCCAACAGTATTACCTGCAGCGCACACGAATCCTGAGAAGCTACAGTGCTGGATGCCTCTACCGCTGTGGCAAGCACAACAACAAGCACTGCTCCGAATTAAAGCCGAGGTTGCTTTTATGATGAAACTGTCAGAGGCACAGTGCATACGGTATTATGCTCAAAATTTCAGAGGAATTTTACCTTCAATCATCCCTTTATATGGCAAAATAATATTTCTTTTCCATCCGTCATGAATATATTCATGTCCACTGGAGAACTTCAGACAGACATATTCTTTATAGATCGACACTGCGCTCTTGTTCCTGTTATAATTGCTTAATTTAGAACTAATTATTTTTAAATTGTGTACACATCCTACAAATTGCTCAGCATCTTGGGATGCCACGCAACTCTAAACGAAAGCTATTCATGCCTGACGTTTCTGATCTATGAGACACACAGAAGTCTCGAAAAGTTTCAGACTTAGCCGAGCTTAGTCAAAAGAAATCTTACAATCAGCAGCTTCATTATCACGCTTGCATGCCAGATTTATTCTGCCAGTGACCAACCTGACCTCAATCACTGTGTTAAACGCTCATGTTACGCACAAGTTTTCCAACTATATCATCAAATCTGAGCTGTAATGAGAGGGACAGAAATCACATGACATTAGATTGATGGACTTAGCATTCCTAAGGAGGTTTGTGTCATAACGTGGCTAAAAAAAAAAAAAAAAGTGGTTTCCTGGGACAATGGACAATGAAGACAGAAGGGAGACAAGATGGCAGTGAAAGTGTCGATGTCTGCAAAAAAGCATTTCCATCATTTATCATACTAACGAACAAATTTGACCAAAAAATGAAAACATTTATGTTGGTCACTTAAGATCTTAAGATGAAGAATAAACACGGTAAAACAAGAGAAATAATCTGCTGCTGAGGAGAAATGTGCAGAGGATGAAATGACAGTTAAAGAATTTATGACTGACAGATGAACTCCCCCCACCCCCCACCACCACCACCACCACCACCACCCAAAAGAGCAGTGTCATGATTCAGAACTGACAGGTCCTGCAGTGGAGAGAGAAGAAAAGCTGGAGGGAAAAGACATTCAATCAATGATCAATACTCAGAGGAGTGAGTAGAGGGAAACAAAGTGCCCCGTCCAACAGATGGGAACATGGTGGACATAATAATACTGTGTCTAATGCAGTGTTTCTGACAATGTGCATAAATCATCAGCTACAGTGCAACTCCAAAGTGTTGATCTAGGATGACAAATAATTCATGATGCCTGCTTTGTCCTCAGTTCTGAACGCGTGCAAAATTTGTCCTCTACTGTTCCACTGATTGTTTACTGAACAGTATCAGGAGCCCGTCATCGTGTGACGTTTGAGAGGGAGGGGGGGGACGAGGAAAAAAAAAAATCTCTGCTCCAATCTCCGCTGTAACCGACCAACTCACCAACACCGGTCCAGACTGCAAATAGCCCTCGCTTCATTCTGCTATGCTAGCCTTACTGAGCAGGAGTAACTGCTGCTCAGCAGATGTCAACATTCATCTCATTAAACTGGTGTTGCATGGCGCTGTGCAGTCTACTGGCAAAGGTACCACAGCACCACACTAATGTAGGGCTAAAAGCACACCTTTCTGTGTAAAGCCAAACGTGTACAGTCTACAGTGTGATATCATTATTGCGAGTTTACCATGCAGATGTAGAGATGCACACTTATTATATATTATATTATTTTACCGTAATCAAGTTCACAGGTAATATGAATGTCAGGAAATCCCATTTAGTTATAAGTGATATAGTTATTTACCGTATTGGTCGTCAGGAAACACATTCTTTGAGATACAACTGAGATAATTCCCAGTGTACTTTGTTGCACATCAGTCACAGACTCTCGCTCTCCTCTGTCAGACTGTTGAAGTGGACAAAATCATCTCCTCTGACAGTCGGCAGTGTTTCTGAGTTCATCATCAGCTGTTTGACGCTGGAAGACTCTATGAACTTGTTTTCAGTCGTCGTGAATTTATTTCCTCCGCGGCAGCAAAACACATCGAACCAGCCTTCAGAAACTCCTGCTGGTAAAACTAGGTTAACAAAACACTTAGTGCCAACTATCTCTGAAACGCTTAGTATGGAAATGGACTTGAACACCTGCTAGCCCAGCAACACAAAGGCTACAAACAACCCATAATGTCACATGCTGCAAAACACCAAAGTCACACTGGTAATCTCTCCAGTCAAAAATAATATCTGATATAAACATGCAAATGTCTTGTCCTCAAATATAAGATGAGGCCCCGACTTTTTCAAACCTAATTTCCAGAAACAAATACTGTCTTATACTCAAGTCAGTCGTTAGCTGTTACAGTTCCTTCCTGTGTCAAAGAGGCAATGATTCTGCATCCATCTCGACGTTATGGCAGTAGACGTTAATGGTTTCTGAGGTCAAGGTTAAGAAGGAAGGAAAAAAAAAGATGCTGACAAAGAAAAATAAGAAGAGGGCTTAACACCGCCATGAACCCAGGCGCCATGGAGAGCACATGATCTTGTTACCCCATAGGGCGGTGTGGGCAGTACCGCGGATAGCTCTTGTGCTGCAGAACTGAATGGGACCAGAGTGTTTCGCCCCTGGATGGCCAACCTTGTTTCTGACCAATCAACTGATCAGGGAAAAGTCAAATCCACTTATATCCAGGGAGGCAGTATCACCAGGGGATAATGGTGTTCTGGCTTATACAATTTTCTCCACACTCCCTCTGTGATTACAGGGAGAGCCTGTTACTTTAACAGTTTTATTCTGGGTATGATGTGGCTGTGTTGTCGCTACTGACTCTAGGCTACTCAGTTTCTCTGGGGGGACAACTTCAATACTGATGTACAGTGTGCATGAAGGAGTCAGCCAGGAAGCTGTTATCTCCTTTAGACCAACAACCTAACAAACTGTTTTTTTTGTTTTGTTTTGTTTTGTTTTGTTTTGTTTATTAAAATATATTTGATTGGTTTTATTATTACATCTTTATTTTTATTTCTCTTGTGCATTAGAATACATAATTTAAACAACACAGTGTAGGCTGGAAAAGTATGTGAACCCTGTGGATAATATCAATAACAAAAGGTAAGTGGAGTCAAAAGTTAGTGGAGTCCAGTCAATGAAACCAGATTAGAGATGTGGGCTAGAGCTACTTAGACTTATTAAAAAAATTTAAAAAAAAAACATTTTGAGAAATCTTAGAAGACTTCAAATTTACAACTGCTGAGTTGCATAAAGATGCAAAGGGTTACAGACTCTAGATATTCACCAGTCCACAGTTACACAAACGATCTATAAATGGAGACGATTTAATAGTATGGCTACTCTTCCTAGAAGTGGGCGCCCAGCTAAGATGACGCTTAATGCTCAGTGAGATAAAAAAGACGCCCAGAGAAACAGCTAAAGGCTTAGAGGAATCACTACAGCTGGTTAACATCTGCATGACTCTACCATATACAAATCAGATGGAGCACAGAGGAAGTTGTGTTCTGCAAAGAAAAGAAAAAACATCACTGTGCACCTTGACACTCCACAACCCTACTGGGAAGAAGTTTTGTGGTCTGATGAAACTAAGGAGAGGTGTTGCAGAGGAAGACGCAGCACTACGTGAGGTCCAAACGTCCAAACGTCCTCCTGAACGTTGTGCACGTCTGAGCTACAGCTACCAGAAGCGTTTGTTTGAGGTTATTGTTGCCAAAGGCAGTTTCACCAGTTATTAAATCCAAGGTTCACTGACTTCTTCTACCAGGACTCTAAATGTTGAATGGCTGTGTTCAGTAAAGAAAGGAAAGATTGTGTTTGTGTGTTATTAGCTTACGCTCATCGTGTTTGTCTGTTCTTGTGACTTGGATGAAGATCGGATCACATTTTATGACCAATTAATGCAGAAAACCAGGCAATTCCAGTTGTTCACTTACTTCCTCCTGGCACTGTAATATCTATATCGGCTAAACACTTGTGTTTGCTGCAGGATTACAAAATTACAGACTGATGCAAACATGAGGGACAAAGTAAATGAATATTATAGGTTATCATAACAACACCATCACAGAAAAGGAACAAAAGGAACCACATCTACACTTCGAGTCTCCAACAAGAATATTCCAGTGGTTTGTTGTCGAGGAAAACATTATTTTTGTCCGCCCATTAGAAATCGTGATTGTAACTGCTCAGAAAACTGTATCACATCATTAACGTGCACAGCAGGCAGCAACAGACTCTGTCAGTATTCTGGTCAGAGACCAGGGAGGAGTGTGCTCGGGTGTTCGTGGTGTTGGTGGTGGGGGAGTGACTGATTGAGTCTGCTTCTGCTGACAGACTGATTACACTCAGAGAAGTGAACAGGGAGCAGTAATGCACCAGTATACCAGGGAGGGAGAGAGAGAGAGCTAGAGAGAGACAGAGTGGGAGAAATAAGAGAGAGAGGGAGGCAGGGGTGCGCCAGACCATCTCTCACCCCCCCCTCCAACCCCCCCACCCACCCCTCCTGCATCAGGGAGGAGGGCTATCCCAGCTTCCCATCCTCCCAGCATCATGATCGCCTCTCTGCAGTGTCTTCTCCTGCTGCCAGCTACTGTAGGCTTGGTCATGACATCCAACACTTGCACTGAAAGTCACTTTCCCCTGCTTACAGCCCCACTCGGCTTGATTTTTCCCTCTTTAATTCCTGCTACCGCAAGAGATGATACACATCGCAAAAAGCCATTTATCAATAAATGCTGTCCGAATACCAAGTTAGGAGCGATTTCCTTCGCTCTAAGAATGCATGACGTTTCTGTGCACTCATTATCCGAGTCACATTTAATCTTGGAAGCAGTAATGCACAGATTTTTCTTGAGGTTCAGTTATAATGAACTCTAATGAACAACAATGCTAACAAGGCACCATTACCATCTTTACCATCTTCCTGGTAAAGATGCCCAGACTGACACAATTGGGCCAAGGACCCCTGTTATTTTCAAGGATGGGAAAATTACTGCTGTTATTTTAGTATTAAATGGAGACAATGGCAGTGAGAAGCCATTCTCACACATTCTCTGACAATTCAGAGTGATTTTAGACCCCAGGGATTCCCCCTATAAGAAGCTAGGAGTCTCAAGGGTCCACTTTGAAGACCATAATTCCTGGCAAAAACCCTAAACTGGAGCTTCCACATGGGCATAGACTATTAATGTGCGTTTATTCCCCTCTTCGTGCTCTGCAGAATAATACACTTCTGAAATTATTAATTTATTACAGCCCATGCAGTGGAAAACAGACTCCACAGCATCAGATAGAGACAGTGAAGGCACAAAGATTTACTGCAAGAAAGTCCCTGTTTGACATCAGCTGAGACCAAAACTTAGAAAACCTTCAGCCTTCCAAGGGTAACTTACATTACTGTAAAGTCAGAGAAAAATTTTCCTTTATGTTACAAAACTATAAGCCTGAAAACATCACTATTCTGATGTTACTTTCAAATATGGCTTCCATGTACATTTATGGCATTGTTGGCTTTATTTTTTAATGTAAACTCTAATTCTGACAACATTAAATTCTGAAATGCAATAATAAAAGCTCCGTCTTTGCCATATCCAATTATCACCCATGTATTCTGCTGAGAAGGAACACGGGCTCAGCAGCACACAATCACTAACAGTAAAGCAGGAGCAGCGGCTCTAATATCCGATATCTGCCGCTATTTATGCGCAAAGTAAAAACGCACAGCCCATTTCTCACCGGTACAACACGGCGTTTCGATAAAAAAAAAAAAAACTCCCCTCACCCCGACTCTCCACACTCTACCCTTATCGGTTCAACAACCCCGGACACAGAGGCCACATAAATCAGACGCCTACGGTAAGTAAGTAATAGGATCTCGGATCTCCTGAGATTTAACAAGCCGCTTCGTGCGCCTCGCCGACCGCCGCCTCTCCATCTCCAGCAGCCCTGCAAAGAGCACCTGCCTGCCCGCCCGGGTGAAGCAGTACGAAGCGGTTTCACGGCACGGTTACCTGAACTGAGGCCTCTCCCGTGGCAACGTGGTTCCCTCTCGGCTCCTCCTCCGGGGGTCCAGCCGGTCCGGCTCTCACTCTCCTGGGGCTGCTGGGATTCCTCACCACGCTCTCCCTGGTCCGCTGGCGGGGCTCCTCTCTCCTCTCCTCACCTAAGCAGCGTCAAGCTGCCGCGGAGCAGACGGGGTGGGGGGAGAAGGGGGGGGGGGGGGGGGGGGGGGGGGGGTAGGATGCGCTGCTCTCCTGATTTCAAAATAAAACAATTTAGTTTAAAAAAAATGTAATGTCTACAAATTATTTTCTGCAGAGATTTTTAAAAGCGACCGTAATCTCGCTCTCCTGCTTAACCTGACCTCAACCTTTACCTAGTGGAGGAAGTAGAAATACTATCATCACACAGTTTGTAAACAGGTGAAAAGAGCATTAATTGGTGAAGAAACAGCTAAAATGGAAGTATAAAGTAACATGACATGCGCCGAATTCGCTATTAACAGTTCCTGATTAATATCTATCATATAATCTACTGACAACTTTCGAGAAATTACTCCGACACAAAGGGAAATCTAAAAATGTAATGATTCTCAACCGAGTTCTGAAGTCAGCGTCTTCTTTCCCGCGATTTCTAAGTTTTGTTTGCGGTGGACATCGAAGGTAAGGTTAGGGTTAGCACACTAAATCTACATTTATGTGTATCGTGTCTGTGTACTCAGATTTTACCGAGTAATAGCTGACCTTAATTACTTCAGCCCCTCAGAACACCTGCATGTACCTGTCCCCTTGCAAAGCACACAATATCTTTGTCTCATGTTTGTCCCGCCATGCCACCACTGTAGCCCTCTCGTCCCCCCCTTACACTTTGAAAACCTCCAGAGTTTTTGGCCTAACCTTTTTAAGTTCCAAAAAATAATTAGACCCGCCCAATTAAAGAGAAAGCACCTCAAATCTGCAAACGCGTCAGTATGTCTTATTTTGAAGGTATGGACAGGAAGTGTTGTGTTTCCTATACCAGTCCATGAAAGTGGTCCTCACTAGGAAGGGGTGGGGTGGGAGGGGGGATGCTGCGGACTGAGTGTGCGCTAAGCCAGCAGGCCTGCTGTAATCCCCTTTGTCACAAATAACAAGAGGATGCGATATGCTATCATTAAGAAAACTATCCAGCTAATTGCAGCCTGTCAGTTGATGTTGTTCAACACCTGAGAAGATAGAACTTAAAAATAGACACAGCAAGTTTTACTCTATGTTTCTGTTGAAGAAACAAAATTATACAAATAACACCAAAAATAATATTGGCAGCAAGCTTTTGGAAACTAGACACAAAACACTTTTCAGTCAAATACTGCACCAGAGTGTTAAGATTTAAGGTTATATTACGTTATTAACCTTTGAGATATCACTAATTCAGGGATTCATGGGGCAGACAGTATACAGCCCTAACCAAACAATAAGTCTGGTGATATTCAACATTTTTTGACTGCAAACAAATCTCATGAAAAGACCAACAACACTGAAGAATTGAATTTATTTTGAGTTAGTCTCCCACACACCTTCCTCCCACCACACTCACCGGGGCAAATGTGTATTGATCGGTTGCTGAAAATAGTCAGCGAATGCACCCTTTACTGCTGTTTGAGTAACATTTGCTGAAAACTGCAGTGCACAGCTGTTTTAACAAGTTGTTTAAACAACAAAACGGACACTAAATATGTGAGAGTCATTTTGAGGGAGTTATGTCTTCGTTAGGAATAAATGAGCTGGCAGACTGACGAATGATGCTGAGGATCAGGGCTCTGCTGGAGACTTCTTATCTCTGATGATAGTTCTTTATGACTCTGGCTGTATGTTTGGGCTCTAGGTGGTGCATTTATGCTCACTTGCTCCTTAGTTCCTACAGTACTTTGTTAAAACAGAATTGTATTATTGCTGTGTTGCTCTGGCACCATCTACTGGTCAACCACTGCTGTTTTAATAAAGCGCTTGTCTCCATGAAGGGGAATATAATTTATTCAGTGTAGGAACTGAATTTCTGAGAGTGCAACATGTCAGTGTGATGTTTAAGAAGCCTTGAAACTTCTGTCTGTCGAGGCTGTTGTGGCGATGATTTTTCAGCGAGTCACTGTTGATATACAACTGTTTATTTTATATAATTTCATTGAGTTTTTATTCAAGTTAATTGCTCCTTTCTAAGACAACAGCAGGTTGCCAGTATTTAAGGTAAGCAGAAATCAAGGTAAAATTATTAAGAATTGTTTGCTTGAACTAGGATGAATGACAAGCCAGTATGTTGTTTTATAATAAGGTGCTGTTTATTTAATCATTTCATTATTCACATCTCATGGTACACTCTCCTATAGCTTTGAATTGTAGTATTTACGATGTGTAATACTGACCTCAGCCTCTTCTCCCAGGCTTCCTGCAGAAAAGAGGGTGTTTGCAAACATGAGCTAAGCTCCCATTTTAACTCCTACACCACCTCTGTCCTTGGGTACATTTGGAAGAGGGAAACGGACTCCGGATTACAGCAATATGCTAACGTTTTTCCTCATTGTCCCCCTTTTTTTTTTTTTTTTTTTACTCAGGGACAGAGGCTTGATGGGATTTGGAGTTGGCTCTATGTTGCTGTCTGGTTCAATCCTGCAAACTGTGAAGTGCTTTTCTGGCTCTTTATACACACTGAATGTTCGGATTAAGTGCTTGATCACTTTAACTATGACTGCAGGGAGTCACGACAGCATCAGGGCCCCTGCGATGCACCGACTCACTGGATTAAGGCAGCATCGCCTTTGAGTGAGGAGGGCCGTGTTTTGTTCAAGGTTCAGACGGTCTGGGTTTGACGTGGATTAAAACTGGACTGCAGATATTTTGAGATCCAAAGGTCCTCATCTTTTCCTGTCAGCATGCCTTTAGACTCGCACAAGCATTGAGCAGGAGTGTTGTAGTAGCTGCCCAGATGACACACCATGGCATCAAAAACAGACCATTAACAGCCTCATCTGGACAGCAAAGGAAACTCCTTCCAAATAAAAACAGTTACAAACACTTGGTGCAGACTCCCACTGCATCCTTTCTTCTTTTTTTTCTTTGTACAACTTTAAGGCAGGAAGTTCCACTTTTTTTTAAATAGGTCTCAGTCTTAAATTCATGCCTCCCTGCACAAGTTTGGATTTTTTTTTTCTTTTTAAATAGAGGACGGGGAGCCTGGAAGTAGTCTAGTGTCCGTCAGGCCTGATCCACTGAAACCAAAGTCAACACTTTGTCATCCTAACGTGTTGTGCTATGCCATATAGATGAAGGTGTTTATATCGGTCTCATCCCGCTTTATGTACTTGTGATCTATCAGCCACTCGATCTGCTCCTTGATCATCTTCTTCTGTGGTAAAAACATGTTCTTTAGGATCTCTACCAGCTCTGTCTGCAGCTGGGCGTTGTTGATGCGCTTCCTCATCTTCATGATCTGGATTATGGCCTCCTGGACAAGAAAAACATAAGGAAATTGCACTGTTAAACAGATGGATTACATTTTCGCCTGCGACTTAACACAAACAAAACCGCAAAACCGCAAAAGTCCACGATGGGAAATGGAAGAGGATAACATTTATTCACAGTAGGTGGTGTTACATAAGAGAGGAGAGAGCCGCATTATCTTCAACTGCATGCTGCGAGCTTATCTCCCTACCTGTGTTCTTAGTATCCTGAGCTGGACGATGCCCTCGTTCTCCTCCTCTCTCATTCGCTCCGTGGTGAGCTGCAGCCGACCAATCAGGTTAATCTTCCCCCTTTTCTGAACCTTTGAGTTTTTTCTGTAAGGTTAAATCAAAAGCAAAAACCAGTGCACTGGATCAATGTACAGCTTTTAAATTACAGGTACAAGAAATCTGATCTAGACTAGTGCTTCTTCCACGTCTATAGTATATGTAGATATTCCCTTTAGATGTTTTAGTCCCTTTAGATGTTTAGGTTCTCGTCCATCATGCAAAACCATCAGGGAGGCTTCTGATCAGTCCAAATTCATTCTGCAGCAGGACAACGAGCCTGAACATACAGCCAGAGTCATAAAGAACCATGTTCAGGGACAAGAACAAGAAGCGGTCCTGCAACAGAGGGTCTGTGGAGTCAGTCTGGGATCACATGAAGAGACAGAGGACACTGAAACAGACTAAATCCACAGAAGAACTGTGGCAATTTTTGAAAAGTACTCATCCGTACACTGTTCACTCTACAGGAGTCAGGAAAGCTTCATTCTTTTAACACTAATCAGACTAATCCAACATCAAAGGAGGCACCCCGGTGAAAGTGGTGTTCAGTGTTTGGACGTTTGATTCCCTGTGACTCAACTGCTCAACTTACATGAGAGAAAACTCCTGGTTGACGTAGAATAGTGTTCCTTCTGCAAAGTCTTTGGGTGAGGACACCACTGGGTCGTACAACAACACCTGCCGCTTCAGTTTGGGAAACGCCACCAGAGACTGGGAGGATGGAGAAGAACACGACTACTTCAATAACAAACAACCTCAACTGGAAAACGCAACACAAACAGCATTTCAGTGCACAGAATCTGTTGTTCAGAAAGGTGGAGCCAGCTTTGTCTTCATCATTTGACATACATCCATCTACCCCAACCCCCACGTCTTCCTTTACCCAGAGAGTGCGTCGCAGCTCTGCATCCGGCAGCTCGGTGGCCAGCTTGAGGTTTTCAAAGCTGATCCTCTCCCTGGGCCTCTGGTTCCAGGCAAACAGCACAGCCAGCTGAAAGGTGGTCACCTCCAGATCATACTGGCCCACCTCGTTCTTGAAGGTTATCTGAGGAAATGACTGACATTTTACTAAATCAAGTACTGCAGCTTCAAATAAACTATTATGAGATTCTGTAGGTGGATGATGTATATGTTTCTGTAAATAACAACTACACCCCTGAAACTAATCCAAACCGATCTGCTCCTGGCCTGTGACATGTTTATGTCAATGAGTAGCTGCTAAATCTTCCATTACTCACTAGCTTTGTCCAAGTTGGTGAAAGTGGGCTTTGCTGACCAGAAAACCAAAAGAGTGAGCTAAAAGAGTATGCATGTGTGTCTCTCTGTACAGATCTGTTACACTCACAATGCCGTTGGACATGAGGTGATGCCAGTGAAGCTTCCTGCCACTGTGGTTCTTCTTATAGAAGTCTTCTACCTCTGGTATCAAATCCTCCAGCTCTGTAGGAAGAGAGACGAAAACCTTCTCGCTGCTCCTCGACCACGCTCCAGCATTCAGGATCTTTATGTTGACAGAGTCGGCTGTGGGGAAATACACAAGGACACGTTAGTTAATATTGACATCTCAAACTTGTACAGAATGCATACAGGTGGGCCTGTGCTGCAATTACTACACAGATTTAATAATAAAATAATAAAATAATCATAATAAATAATAAAAAAATAATCATCTGACAAATCTGAATGATATTTTTGATTACTTGTTTTGTTTGTGTAATGTCAAAAACAAGAAAAAAGTGAAAATGCCAACAACTCCTGCTTAAATGTGACTAAGACTTACACATATTAAGCTGCACCTCTCACCTGGTAAAGCAAGCTTGTTATGTTTATGCATTTCTTTGAAAGACTGGTTGAGGTCCTCTGACACCTTGATGTCTTGAAACATCCTGGCCAGCTTGTTGACATAGTCTGCGGGCATTCCTACTTCCTGTTAGACCAGACGACACAACAGTAAACTATTTTTACAGGTGGTGACAAACTCAAGTCTCAAGTAATTTCATTCTTATTCTATGGATACACTCAAGCAACTTTTCAGATAAACAGAATGTAAAGTGCACAGTAAATGTTGATATGACACACACTGGCTCCACCCAGTCCCTACCCTGAGCCACTCCACCATGTTCTCCTCTATCTCGCTGTCTGCTGAGATGTCCAGGATGAGCCGACGGGTCAGGTGGGCTTTGTGGTAGCGCATGAACACATCTTTGTTCTGGACATACTTCAGCACTAACAGCTGTAAAAGAGAACACAGATGATTAGTGAAACAAAGCATTTGGATTTTACTGACATTTTCTATGTCAATGTCTAAACAATTTGTCACCTGCAATAACCGGTGCCAATGCTAACCACAGAGCTAATTAACACAGGTCTAGTAACAACAACAATAATACAAAAAACAACAACAAAAAAAACATAAAGGCTCCCTGAGTAATACCACTTCCTTGAGCTTGGCCTCAATCTCCTCAGAGGTGAGCTTCTTGCTCAGTGGGGTCTTCCTCAAGAGCATGTCGCAGTAGTTGGCCAGCAGCTCCGGACATTTGGACTCTGGTTGAGTTTTCAGACCTACCCTGTAAACACAGGAGCAAAAAGAAGAGCGTAGTCAGACACAATTTCCTTCAACATTCAAGTCAAAAGCTGAATCTCACACAGGGAGCATGTCTTACCCTTTCTGCTTCATTGGAAGTTCTAACTTAAATATAGTGGCATCATTCACAACAGCTTTGTATGCCTGTAAAGAGGTTTGAAAAACAGTTAAGAACATAATCTGGAAGGTGCATCCTACAATCAGGCCGTAGTGTTAATGGTCAAACTGGTAAAAGTTGAGCTCACTTTGTCTCTGGCTGTCAGGAAGCGTGGGTCGTCCTGAAAGGCTTCTTTCACCAGTCGACTGAAGCGATTGAACAAGGTGAGCAGCTGCTCCACATATTTCTCTGAGTCCTGCAACAAAGAACAGGTGGTTGTAACCATGTAATATGATGAGTCTGAAACTTCCCTCTTAATTTTGGAATTAGTATTTTATATTACTAATAGTAATATATGGAGAAAAGTTAAATAGCTAAAACTAATGGATACGTAGTGAAATAGCTAAAACAGCTGATAAACTGTTTAAATCGTTTGCTTAAAGTAACAGATGAAATAGATAAAAGTAATGAGTTATACAGATAATAATAATTTGCTAAATGTGAGCTAAAGGCTGGGGGAGCATCTGAGAAAAGCTTGTTTCCAGCCTGTGTAATAATCAGTGGTTGTTAATTTCCCGCCCTCCTCAGTATATGTGTGTGTGAGTGACACTCACAGAGGTGATTGTCTCTGCTGAGGCCACCATATCAGCCAGGCCAGCGCTCATGATGTGCTCCTCCAGGTCCTTCAGCATGGGCTCGATACCGTTGGGCACTTTGTCCATCAGAGAGAACATGAGATGCAGCTCTGTGAAGGAGGATAAAGAAACGTTATCACTTTCTAACTGCAGCGGCACTCTGAGCTTCAGTGGAGTCCATTGCAAACTAGTGGTCAGCTTACCTACTAAAGATAGATAATAGACAATTACAGGGACCCTAAAGGGACAAAAACCAGTTGACCAAAACTGAATGATATCGGTCAGACTGGTGAGTGTCCTATGAAATTAGTGTTTATTGTTTTGTTTTTAATATGCAGTAGACTAAGTGTAAAAATAAATCCACTGATATTAAATAATAAAAACAACCATTAGCCAAAGCGGGCAATTCCCTACTAGTGTTACCAGGTTTGACTCACAGAGTAGCAGTTAAAGTGTAAGCAGTATTTATATACTAAGCTTTTATTTGGCAGCTGCATTATGAAACTAGCAGAGGATGGGCTACTTTAAAATCCATTACTGTGGATGCTCTTTGTCCACTTGCTAAATCAAACTGCAAGAGAACAGACCTGAACCCACACACACACACACACACACACACAGACAAATGCATTAACAAATCACGATGGGTGTTTAATGCGGCACAGACACAGAGCATGAGTTTCAATTATAAAAATGTTCTTCAAATTATACTTAAAATGTAAGTTTAAGATAATTTATTATTGTATTTTATATTTGAATCATGAAAAATGTCTGGAACAAAAATTGTTGTATAAGCTCATTTCCAAGTCAAAGTGGATTTTAAGCACCTGTGATGTGTGAATCTAAACTGAACTGCAATTTGAGCCTGCAAGGAAAGTGGAGAGAGGTTTGACAAATAGCAAATCTGGCATGAGTCCAGCACCTAGTGGCAATAAAGTTTTTAAGTTCCTGAAGTGCTTTCCTGAGCTGTGTGTCAAAGCCAATGCTGCTAGTTGTGCTGATAAACCGCCCAAATCAGTCATCAGGCCAAACTACAATAACTAACTTCAAGTTGTTTTTAAAACACCAGCATGCTTCTGTCCCTTTCACCTCATGTAGTTCTCTTAGTCTCTCCCTTCATGCCCCACTTCAACTTTCCTGTGCCCACCTCAGGAGGTGCAGCTCACAGTTTGAAAGCTACTCCCCGACTATCCTCAGTGTATCATCACACATTGTTTTAAGAGGAGTGGAGGGAACACACATGGATGTTCTACAAGCACTCAGATGCTGGACACGAAGGTTTGGTCAGGGCTATTTCCTGTTGCAAACCTGAGCTGGCTGAGCCTTTGTTGGGAGCAGTCCTGCCGTACTCACTCTCTGTCTCATTTCGTTTGATCATGCCTGGACACTCGGCTAAGATGGTCTCCTTGAATGATGTTACCAGCGCATTGACGCAACACTCCATTAACTGGGAAGATAAACAGGGGGGGAACAATTCAACAGATATGAACAAGAGATATAGCTTGTCCAGTACAACGAAAGAAATAATTATACGTTTTGGGAAATGCACAGCAGTGTGAAATAGGAAAACATATGTTCACTGTATGGAAAAAATAATTATAAACTTGAATTTGAAAAAAGCATATAAAAATGTGGAGTGTGTAAAACCAAAACCATTCTTTTTTTCTTTTTGGAAAAAATGATGTACACATCATATTTATTTATTTATTTTTGAATGAATCAAGTGCAGACTTGTTTGCAAATTAAGATGTGCTATACTGATGTGTAATACTCACTGCTTGTACAGAATTACAGTCACGTCTTGTCTCCAGGTATCGGAGTGCACGTTTTTCCTCTTCCCTCAGTTTTGAATCAGCCTGTTGAAAATACACAGCAAAGTGTGAAGATTTACAATATTTATTACATTTATTTCGCATAAAGTACAAAATCCATCATAAAAACCATGATGAGTATCTAGTTCTGGTTTGAAAAATTAGAATCTTAAATGTTCACAGTAGGTACATAAAGCCTCAGAAGACAAACTACTGTAACCCTCTACCAGAAAAATAAAAAAACAAATTTAAAAAATCATTCCCCATCTCCCCCTGTAAGGTTAATTTTAGGCAAATGGGGCTTCACAGTGTCGATGGCATTGGCATTTTTAAAGCAGAAACATAATCTTAAAAATCATAAGTCATAAGAACACTATCAATGAAACGGATGCTATTCCACAAGTGGGTTAAATATCTCTAACAGAAAAACATTTTCCAAATTCATCTAAAAATATTCTATTTTTAGAATCTCTTTTGACGTGGATCATCACAGACTAGCAAGTGAACATCTTCATATAGACACAGTATTAAAGCTAGAACAAATCTGTTTTCCAACAGAAACATTTCTGGCCCATGCCGTGTCTAAAAAGACAAAATGCATCAGATTTGTTTGAGTAAGAAAAGTTGCCAAGATCATCAAAACGGGGAATAGAGGCCTCAGGACTCAAGTTTCTGCTTCATGCTGTAAGATGTAACGTCAGGACAGCAGTGAACTGACAGTGGATTTCCTTCTGCTTCAGCAGAGAGCAGGCTGGGAATGGCACACAGAAACCATAGAGAGTTTCAGACTGAAATGGTTTCAGAGAAGGAAATATGAGGCCTATTATATTATCTACTGACTACTACTATATAATTATTATAAAAATGTATTTATGTCTCATCTTCATGGCATTGTTTTTTCCACATTTTTGGACAGAGAATGGCTAAAAGCATGTTAATCAGCAGTCAGATACATATGTAATCAACTGCCAGAAAATAGCAATTGAGAAAATAAGTTTTCAGAGCTTCTAAATACTTCTATGACTCATACTCACATATTTCATGTAGTTTTGGACCCCATTTTGCTGGAGGTAGGCAGGCGCCTGTGTTCTGTAGAACCTCTCTGTAGAGTCCATGTACGCCTTCTCAAAGTTGTCCCTGTAGATCTGCAGCTTGTCATCGGGGTTGGAGCACAGGTTCACTGCTCAGAGAAAAAAATACATAAATTGTGCAATTGCAAAGAGAGGTCAACAAGTGTCTGGATGAAGAAAAAATAATGAGTGCTGGACAGAGCTGCCCATGATGTTTGAACTACAGTATGCAGAGAGATGTAAAATCTTAGAGTTCAAAATAAATTATTTATTAGAACTCAGCTAATGGTGGAAAATTAGACTTCACCACCAAAGATCTGAGGGAAATGCTGGAGCTTGAAAGTAACCTGTGAAGTTTTTGACCATTAAGCACAGAAGGAGAATGCAAGCTAGAAAGAAATGCAGAATCTATTAAAAATCTGGCTTTGAAAATGTTTTTTCTTAAAAAAAAAAAAAGGAAATGTATTCAACACAATTGAGCTCAAAGATATAAAAACTGTGTTTTAGGGACAAACATTCAATGTAAACTTAACTTTGTTTGTTTACTGTTCTATACTGAATGTGTGAATACTCACGGACCCATAAGCCTCTCTGAGTTAAGATACTGGAGCAATAAGGTGACCTGTGTGACTGTATCTCACCATAGGACTCTCGCACTCCGATGACTAGCTGGGAGTCAAAGGCCTCTCCCAGCCTCTCAGCGTGGACGAGCTTCATGGCGCTGTCTTGTAGCCTGTTTTTAATGTTGGAGAAGATGGACTCGTTCCATGTGTCAAGCATCAGCTGCAGAGAGAGGACAGAGATAAAGATGGAGAGAATGTAGAATTACTCTTAGCGTGATGTCAGTGCACATACATGACATGCTCCATTAAACCACAGAGAAAAAAAACCCCAAACACCTATGAACTCCCACTCCTGCTCCTCCTCACCTTGCGGACGATGCTGTCCTCCACGTTGGATTTCTTGTTGCTTCCTTGCTTGCCCATCAGCGTGATCTCCAGCTGGCAGAAAGGCTTGGGCAAGATGTCACACTGTGTGAAGAACTTCCTCCACTCCACTATGTAGGCCTTCAGCAATGCTGTGTCATCCTGGTGACTCAACACCCGCTTTGAAAAAGTGAGAAACGCAGGACAGTGATGATTAAACGCCTGCAGAATGTAACTGACAGACAGATATGCCAGATTTTAAGCGAGAAGAACAGTTTATGATAGTGAGCATTAAAAAGCGATGGACAGTTTAAAAAAATCTGCCTTTATACCAGAACATTTACGGATGCTGCTTATTCAGAATAAGCATCTGGCAGTCAGTTAAAAGCAGGTCATTGTAATTCTTTAAAGCAGGTCTTAAGAAATGTAATGCAGCATTTAATTGTCATACAAGCTTAAAAAAAAAGCACTGGCTGATAAATGGTGCCAGAAATATTGTGAAAGAGATTCTGTAATAGTGAATCACAGCATCTGTGCCATTGTGAAATCCCTCTTTGATTGTTCAAGCGCAAATGATCTCAAAACACATCCTGGCCCGTAATTCAGCTTCTCATATAAATGATGGATTAACAGTCAACCAGGACACGCACAGTGTCTGATTTAGTCACAGTATGGTCCTAGTCTTACTGCTTGTGCTTGTTTGATGAAATCTAGAATGTCCTCTTTGAGAGCCTGGTGGATCTTAGCTGGACCTTTGTCATCCCACAGGCATACAGCATGGACATCTCTGTGGAAACAAAGAGGAGACACAATCTTACCTATCCCCCGTTTTGCTGGATGTCAGTGCCAAAGAAGACAAATTAGGGTAAACTTACGAGAACAGGTCAAACCACTGTTGCTTGGTGACAGACTCCTGCCGTAGAAGTTTCAGTACTATGGGACGCATCAGGTCCCATTTATCCTCAAACTGAAGGGAGCCTTTGTTCTGGAAACACACATGAGGAAAGTGAGCTGTATGATTCAAACTGTTCTTGATCTTTACAGAAGGTAAGACTTGTTCATCAAACATTTAAAACACTGACAACATCAGAGCAAAACAAAATATTATTTCTAATTACAATTTAACATTATGAAGCGACATTTCTCCTGATCAAGGTTACACTTGTTCCAAACTCCTTTGAAAAATCTGGCATTTTTTTGTTTCCTTAAACAATGACAGACCTCTCGGGTTATTTACCTAAACAGTATTTGTTACTTAAAAACATTATCACAAAACAACAACACAAAAAAGTAGCAAAAACAGGATTTTGTACCAAGAACCTCAAAATAAGGAAATTCTCTAATTAATATGTATAATATGATATGATATGCTCCAGCCTTCACAGTGACTTGGTCTGAACACATTGCAGTTTCATTAATGTCTGATGGCAAACAGCATCAATGTATAAAATAAGAATAATGCTTAAGTATGGTTGTTTTCTAGTATATTAACAGCAAAAACATTAAATAGTACATTCAATATACAGTACATACCATTTACAGCAGTTTTATAGTATGGGATGGGGACACATCAAATATCTTTCAAGTTCCACTTTAACTGACAGGCTGTTAGTTTTGTTATTCTGTAGTTTCCTGGCTGAGATCATCTTTATGCCAACATCATCATTTTTCAGACATGACAAAGTTCCCCTCCAGAGTCACAGAAGAATATATTATGCAACTACTTTCACAGACTGGCTAGTACCTCCATGACCTTTATGTGCAATCGGGTGGAGTTCCTGTTTAATGCGCTGGATATTTGTTGAATTTCAGGATTTAGGGTACAGTCAGCAGACTGTGGCGAAAGTACACACGACTGGCCTAAACCCGGGGTCAACAGTCAGGTTCAACCGTGGACCGCAGAGTATTTTCTCTCTTTAAGAATAAAACACTTAAAGGGCAGATGTCATTTCCCATGAGCTCAGAGTACTAACAGAGTTACAGCAACTTATGCAACTGTAAAACTGATCTGGCAAAAAATACTCCGATTAACAATTCTATGCTTGTGTTGGACTGCAAGACTGAAATTCATGGTTATCCCCTCTCAATAAACAGTGACCCGTTTCATTTATGGTTGGATGAAAACACTATTGTTACTGTTGCCTTGAATTTTTTTTATATCAGCACACCATGTCTACTATACTGCGAATGTTTGCTAATTTACTTTGTTACCTACAGTGGATGTGTGAAAAATTAAGCAAACGTTTTGATGCAAACCATGAAAGGGGAAAGGGAAACGGAATAAATATTTAGTTACAGGAACATTAACTAGAAGAACACTAAGACTGAATGTGTGTGATTGCCGTCATGTTGGTACAATGCACCCAGAGACACCAGAACAGAGTTGGGAATAGGTAACATGCAAGCGTACTGTCTGTCCAGCATATACAGATGCTGTTCCACCCCGCAAAAGACTTCTGTTTTGACTGCAGTGTAATTTTCTCTAACCGGCACACAGCTGTACTGTGTGAGAGTCCTGGCCGGTGTGTCAGCTCTCCTGCGCCTCTGATTGACTGTGTGAATTATTACTGAATTACTGAAACAGCAGCAGAGGATTAAGGCTCACTCAATGCACAGAAACGAGAACTGCTTCTGGCAGCCTTTAGCATGCCTTTCAGGGGGTTGGTCAGCTACAGCCTCCTGAGCCACTGATAGACAGATGATATGAGATTTGTAGCTAGCGTATACACAGACTATGATTATGTCTTAGCGCACGTTGAGCTAACGATATGTCTCCCACCCGTTATCAGTCCCGTTGTCTCTCCGTCTCCTCCGTGCCAACCCCTTTTCCTTCGCATTTAGCTGTGTTGTAGCTATCCTATTTAGCTAAAATCACTGATATGCACTTAGCTAATGTTAGCCAGATGTAACTTAACTGCTCCTTGCTGAAGTCAACACTGACAGCACAGCCGCGAACAGATGCAGTGTGCTGTTCGTTAAGGTTAGGGCTAAACGCCGACATTACAATCCACAAGTGACAAGCACTCCGGCGAACGATAAAAACAAATAATTGAATTGAAGTGGGTCCTACCTTTAGCAAATTAGACGTCGCCATGTTCCCTCAACTTATCCTCTCGCAAAGTCTCGCGAGAACTGCACGACGGATGAAGATGAACCTTACCATATCACCGGCTCTTTCTTAAGGGATTTGAGTTACACACAAAAAGAAATCATAAATAAATATTAAAAGCATTTAATATATAGTTTTTTTTTTTAGATTTACATAGATTGTTTCTTTTATGACCCTTTTCTCAATTTCTTGTCTTCAGCATTTTTTCTGAACATTTTTTTCCGCCGCAATATTTGTGAATATATAAATGAAAAGACTCACAGTTCACAGTTTCTACAGTAAGAAAATATAAATATACAGACAACATAAATCACAAACTGACATCTACAATCAACAAAAAAAATTGTTTGTCCCTCCAACAGTAGGACTGGTAGTGGTGGCTACTTACTGTGACTACTGGGCCAATACCACATTTAATACTGCTATATTAAATGTGGTACTGCTATTTCAACTCTTTACCTCATAGTCTATCTTTGAATGACCTTTAGTCCAGTTTTAGCAATATCTGGTAAAGGTTACAGAGGCAGAGGCAAACTGTACTCCATGTAGCACACAGGGAATAAAAGTGGAGGTAAGAAAGCAATATTTGTACAGCTTCAAGGACGGTTGTTTCTTGCAATCAGTACGATGTTTGTTATCATTCTTTCTCTGTCAGATAGTCTCGGCCAAACGCTTTCTGACAGAAGCAAAAGGGATTTTAACCTTCATATAAGGAAAACAAGTGCAGTTTTGCAGCAGCACCGCGAAGGCTGGGATATGGAAGTGAAAAAGTTTCTCAGAAATGTTTGAAGAAATGAAAGGCAATGAAGGTTCAATAAAAGTTTCAAGACAGTTGCTGGAGACGAGAAAAATCTTTGTTATATCATCATCTGCTGCTGCTTATCTGGGTCCAGGCCCTGGTCGATGGGGGGCGACTGCCGCCTGGTCGACAATGCACCGAAGTCCTATGGCAATGCCCACAGGTGGTGGGTCCATGGGAGGCGGTGCCGCCAGGAGTGGGGCTCAAACCCACGACCCCGAAAGAATGAGTCTCGTGCTCTACCAACTGAGTTAACCTGGCGGTAGAATTTTTTTGTTAAATTAATAAATTCTCATCATTAAACCCAAAATTCATTATTAACCCATATTCACAACCAGTGGTCGAAGAAGGACTTCACTGCTTTGAAGCTGCTTTAAGTAGAACTAGCAATATCACAATGGGAAAGTCTTTAATTACAAGTGAAAGATGATCATAAAGAGACTGTGTCTCCGTCGTCAATTTGCATCTCTTTGCGGTTATACTTTTACATATGTAACAATTTCAATATTTGTCTGTAGTGGATGTGGTATTAGTATCGTTGCTTAAGAGAAGGATCTGAACACTTCCTCCACCACTGATCGGTATTTTATCAAAACACTAACATAAATGTAGTGGTACAAAAAGTAAATTTTTTTTATAGTGAAATGGCGTGGAGTAGAAGTCTAGCGTGGCGCATAATGGAAATAAAATATCTCTAAAAATTGTGGTTTATTGTACATGAGTGAATTAGTTTTTTCCCCATTTTTTTAAGCTTTATCAGACCAAGTTTGACTGCGCGGTGCAGACGTCATTGAGCTTTTCTTCAACCAATCAGAGCCCAGGAGGCGGGGCTGGATAGCACCATGTTAGATTGATTTACTCAGGATACTGGGATGTAGGACCTCGTGGACGGCAGTGCTTTTTTGACTAATATTAAAGTTAATCGCTTTTGGAGAATTTCCCCACATTTGTCATGACTGAAGAAGAATACGTATGTACACATAGATTGTTTTTATGTCTTGGTGTGGTGCCTCTATTTGTGTAACGTTTTTATTTAGCTATTGGTAGTTTAGAGAAGCCCAATGAATGACGTTGTCACTCGTCCATAGAACACGGCACACCAAACTTCATTGGAAAAAGTGACAATTTAAGATTGCTGTAGTTACTGCCGGTTATTCATTCATGCTTAAACATTAATTTAACTCATATTTTGAGTCACTAAGGGCTACATTTAAAATCGGGATATATCTTATATAGTAAGTTTTGCTCATAATACCTAAACACTTCTGAATTTTTCACCCTCCAATTTGAATCATCGCTTTACCGGCGTAGTTTAGACTATAAACAATTAGGCTGTAGAATTCGGAGATCTGGAGTCATATTTGTCAATACAGAGGACAACGGCAACTATCCGGCTCAGTGAGGACCATAATTTTAGTAAAGAATGGTCCTGGCACATGACATTCCTGTGGAGATTTGGTACCTGTTCTGCTTGGGTAGTCTGATGAATACAGGTATGAAAGACTTTAATTTCTTCCTTTCTTTCTCTTTAGGTTTAGGTCTCAAAGAAATGGAAGGGCATGCAGAGGAGAGACTGTGTAGGAAATGGAGGGTTGCCTGTGGTGTGTACAGTTACAACTTGAGAGATGTCTTCACATGGTGAGCACCAATCCAGCTTGTCAATATTTGCTATAGTGAACCATTTCTAATTTATCGCCTCTGAATTGTTAGGCACTGTGAGTAATGTTTTCACAGAAAATACTTTATTGCATCACAATAAAGAAAACACAGGTATAAATAATTAAATAAATGATGCACTTGAACAAAACTGAGCCATTGTGTGTGTTATTACACCTGTGCTTTTTCTATTCACATGAATTATTCTTTATTATCCAAGTATGTTTCCTGTATGTGTAAACATACTTGGATATAAAGGATTCTTCTAGAATTACATTGCATTAACAACAGTTAGGATTTTGCTCTGTACACAGCATGTTCATCCTACCACATTTACCTGTCTTTACAGATTAAAACAGCATCAATAATGTAAATAAAACACATCAAATAGTAAAAGAATATTAAAATATATATTGTGCAGAGGCATACTATGACCATTTAGCACAAAACAGTAGTGAAAACAGCTCTGTCTAAACCACTGGCACAGATATGCGGATGATACTGAAGCTCCAAAGCTTGTCTCACTCCTGTGAAGTTCACTGTTTCAACACGTTGTGTTGGAGCTTGTATGAAACAAAGAATATCATGTGACTGATCACGCCCGAAGCTTTAGATGTCATGGGGGCTTCAAAAAGAACTACATTCAGTTTGACAGTTTGGAAAGCTTTTCAGCCAAATTAATCTGATCTAATATGATCAACATTAGAGTGATAAGGAGAGAAGAGAATAATTGGGAAATATGGCAAAGTTCACTTGTATGATAAGAGAGTGGAAGAGTGTGAGTTCATCAGAGAAACATTTGTCCAAATCAGGGGGAAGGCAGTGTGTTGAGTTACAACACTGTCTGACTGTCTTCCCGTTTGCAGTTCTCTCTACACACTAGGGTTGCATCTTTCCAATGGTAGAAGCATGCTTGACATTTGACATTACAGTTCTTAATTTCTGCTGAGCAATTGTTTTATTTGACTAGGTTACAAAACACCTGTGCAAGGATGTTATTACATGTTTATTACATCTAGGCCTACTCTCATATAAGCAGAGTCATTTTGTACATTTCTAGCCACTAAGAGAAAAGCTCAACCCTCCCCGCTTTTACTCGCCAGGCGTCTGCTGAAGACCATAGTCATGGGCCAGGTCTTGTCCCTGCTGATCTGTGGGACAGCAGTGAGCTGTCAGTACCTGGCCAATGCTGGGGTTGAGACTCCCATGCTGCAGAGTTTCCTCAACTACACCCTGCTGCTGCTCATCTATACGACCATCCTCGTCACACGCAAAGGTCAGGATAAATAATTAAGCAATTTGATGCAAATTCCATGTGGGACTGGTTAGTGTCATTACAGTTCCACATTTATTCTATTTATAGTTTTAGTTTAGCTTTGTTATACATCAGATTGAATGAGACATCCTTCTGATAAGAAAGGGGATGTCCACCATAATGGAGTATTGGAATTGTTTGTCTCCTGTTTACCAGAAAAAGCTCCATGCTTTTTACTGTTTGGGCACTTATGGACAGACCATTATGAAAATGTTTCTCTTCCATTCCCATTCCTGCTCTGAAGTGATTTTTTTTCTACAGATGAAAGAGGCATCATACAAATTTTAAAAAGCAGGTGGTGGACGTATTTGGTGATGGGTCTGGCAGATGTGGAGGCAAACTATGCAGTTGTGAAGGCGTACCAGTTCACCACCCTGACAAGTATCCAGGTAAGAGAAAACTCATCACTTTGTCTTGTACGTGTACATCACAGTGACCTGGTTATGGATAAGTTTGGCAGAAGCACTCAACAAGTCAGTGTAATCTCAGTCTGTCATTGTGTCGTTGTCATTGTGTGTTTCAGCTGCTGGACTGCTTCGTGATCCCAGTGCTGATGCTGCTTTCCTGGTTCATCCTGAAGACTCGCTACAGGCTGGTCCACTTTATAGCCGTGATGGTGTGTTTGTTGGGGGTGGGAGCCATGGTAGGGGCCGACATTCTGGCCGGAAGAGACCAGGGGTCCAGTAAGGACACATTTTCATCATTTGTATTTGTGAAGTACTGAAACGTAATGTCGGACTTTATCACGGTGTATAGCAGTAACTTGTTGGTAATCTGTGCAATGTAATGGGAATGTTCATGAATAGCAGTTCCTGATAACTCTGTCAAATTCTTTCTATCTTTAAAAGTCACTCTGCAGACCATATTGTTTTGGAACAAAATGTTCCCTCCAATTACATTTAAGGATGTTCCCAATCCCCTGTTTCTGAGCCTGGGAGGTGTCATGGGAAAGAAAGAAGAAAAAAAAAATCATATTAAATATCTTGTTATCCTGTTATCCTGTGAAATACTTTAAAGGGATCCCCAAGATGACACACTGTTGAGATTAACAGCCAAAACCTAAAGTGTGTCCACATCTCAGTCCAAGATCAAAATAAAACCATATTAAATCCCATAGATCCATAGTGAGAATATGAGGGGTTTACTCAAGACGACGTGCATGAAGGAGCTGTCAGTATCTGGGGTTTTGATAAATCAAGAGCGCACATTTGTTTTTTTATTCTCTCTGACACCTCCCTGCCTTGAAGAAACTGAAGTTATACTTCAGAGTTTTTGTTCCTTTTGTGCTGCTGTTTGCCTCCTAATTTGTCTTCTTGTCTCTTTTTTTATTTGTCTTCATTTGAAAAGAACTGTCTTTAATTGCCCTTCTGTCTCTGTGCAGCCAGTGACGTTGTGCTGGGCGATGGTTTGGTCCTACTCAGTGCCGCCCTCTATGCCGTATCCAACATGTGCCAAGAGTACACCGTGAAGAACCTGACCAGGGTTGAATTCCTGGGCATGATGGGCCTGTTTGGGACTGTCATCAGTGGCATACAGCTGTAAGTTACTGTTTAGCCATATGTCTAGAAGGGAACCAGAAAGCTAGAATAAAGGTACATTGCAAATAGTGGTTTTATCAGCAAATGTCAGATGTGTGCAACAAAATAGAAGGAAATAGGAAAAGCAGTTAATGGGGCTGTGAAGTCCAGACAACATATGATTCATGAGAATCTGAGAACAAAAGTAAGAAGCAATCTTAGGTTAACTGTGGCCTATTGGTTTTGCAGGTTTGATATAGTAAAAGAAATAAAACCGAAACTGGGACCAAATTTGGGCTCCATCATCCTCTCTGTCTCCTAACTTTATGTTGCTTGGCATTACAGAGTTGTACTGGAAACTAATGCAGTAGCGGCAATAAAATGGGATCTTCGTATTGGTAAGCTAATTTTCTATCTTGTTAAATTAGAGTTTCTAATAATTCTCGATGACTGTAGTGGAATAGAATCACAGTGGCTGAACAACCTCCTCTAACTAAAGTCCATCCATTGTGTTCTGCAGGGATGCTGTTTGCAGTCTACGCCCTGTGCATGTTCGCACTGTACAGCTTCATGCCTGTGGTGGTGAAGATGACCAGCGCCACTGCGGTCAACCTCTCTCTGCTCACCGCCGACCTCTTCAGCCTCTTCTGTGGCCTCTTCCTCTTCCAGTACACGGTGAGTGTCACTAAGAAGCATCGCTGTGTTAGCACCTGCTTCTATAATGTTGCTGTCTTCCTGCTTTGTAGCAGCAGGAAGTTTTATAATATTTTAAAATACCATTTGACACAAAGAAACAGAATTTCTCATCTTGAAGATGTTTTTAACATCTCTATTTTGTGCCTTGTCCACAGTTTTCAGCCCTGTACATCATCTCGTTTGTCGTCATCACCGTGGGTTTTATCATGTTCAACGCTGTTCCCACATACACTGCTTTACCTGAGGACGACCCCGCTGAGGTGTTTTCTGATCGCCCAGCTGAGAGCTCCTCAGACCACCTGCTGGCAGCAGACAGAGACACTCCCAGAACTGAGACACTGACCGCTGTTGCAGCACTATGACCGAAACTGACTGAAGACAGGAGAAGGCATTTCTGTTATAAGATAAGGGCAGATAGACCACAACGCTCAGAGGTGTGTCTGGCTGAAGAGATTATTTGTTGATTATTTGTTCCTCTACACAGTAGGTCTGTGGACAGAGGTGTGTTTTAATGTTTACATTATTACAGAAGTACACATTTTCTTGTACTTGGGCCAGAAATGTATTTTTCAGTTTTCAACATCAAGGAAAATGCTCTTGTATTGCAGCCTGGTTGCCGGTGGCCTTTAATGGTTTAATGGTTTTTAAATATAATTCTTTATAAACAGTTATGAAAAATCACCTGTTACTACACTTGCATTGGACGTGTTAAACACAAACAGTGCACCAGTATGACTGGTATTTATTGCCCCAAAACTGAAGCTACTTGTCAGTCCTTTCTCCTTTTTTTATATTAATATATTTAATATTTTACAAAATTCATCTTTGGTGCAGTTACAATCCACTGTTTTAGGTCATTGTTTTTGAATTTGTTTTTTGAACAAAGACCAGTTACAAAGTTTTATTATACTTATGTTGCCTCTGCTACTGTTACGGTTTCTACATTTATATAATTTAGAAATCTACCAAATATACTGTAAGTCACATGGCTTTTATTGCCTTGTATTGCCAAAAGCAAAGCATGTTAGCATGCAGCAGGTGTTTTTACAGTTTTATTAATAAATACATTTTTATATTCTCTTGGCTTTACATCATTTTTTTGGTTAATTTTAACTTTTAATGTGCTTGTTTTGTTATTTTAATAAAAGGACAACTACAAGTCTGTCTCAGTGCTGCACTTACTCCATATGGTCAAAACTGGATTTGTGCAGCTTTAAAATGAAAAGGCATCCGTCTGCAGCAGCCAGTGGTATGTTACCAACGTGCTGCTGCTTCGTCATTTAAAAGTCAGCAGAAATTAAGTAATGCAGTTAACGATGAAATAAATTCAATAATGCAGCTGTATCTGTAAATTTGATAGGATCAAATCTTAATCTAATGTTTTAAAGCCTTCTCTGAAGAAAGTGGAGACAGTTCTTCTAATAAATGATCTCTGAATTGGCCATAATGCTGTGTTGATAGAGGTTTTGACCCTTTGTACTGTGCACTGCGTTGCCATGCTGTAGCTTTTAGACTGGACCTCCTCAGCCTCAGTCAGTGACTGTCATCATGGAGGAAAAGCAGACGACTGTAGCCGAGTGAACAGGACCAAAGGCTGCACCCCGCCGCATCCCACCGTTTGTTTCGCCTATTGCTGTTTGAAATCGGTGAGAGAAAATGCTGTTTATTATATCTTCGATTTTATGGCGTGAATTTCATGTGCAGCCGACGTTAAAGGAGTAGTCTGCTGCCACGGATTACGCTCAGTGTATGTGCTTCGGCGTGCGAGAGATGGTCGACCAGGCTTTACAGGATCATGCGTCTCTGAAGGGCGGAATAAAACGTCCGTGAGGCTTGAAAACAGTTTTCCCCTGCGTGGTTTCTGTTTCGTTGCGCCGACTGCAGCCCAACAGAACACCCCGGTGGGAAACGTATTGAAACCGAAAGCCGCAGATTGCATGCGCGTTAATTCTTCAGCACCGCGGACAGCTCCGGAGCCGCGGGCCGGGCCCGAGCGCTTCTCTCGGCCTCATCCACAAACCTGACGCCGCTGACTTCTCCTCTGTTTCCAGGCGATCACTCAGCACAGACACCACCGAGGACACCTGAGGGGTGACAGCGGCCAAGATGAAGCATTTTCTCAGGTAAGGAGACGCCAGTGAGACTCCACTGTTGGGGCTTGAATTACATTATTATCCTTCACCTAACGTGAAGGAATTTATTGTAAATGCCCCCCCCCCCCTTTTCCTAAGCCTGTCTGTCTGTGTTCATCTTCGATCCACTGTAATGAGTTGTTTATACCAAATACCGCAGTAGGCCGTATATTCCCTGTTCTCCCATTTGAGCTCTTCACAATCGATTATGATATTGTGTGGCCAGTAAGTGGCTGTTGTGGTACAAACTGGTTTGAGTGGGTTGCTTAGAGAGGAGGCCTCTTACTTATGGAGCACATCTAAACCAAGTGCTCTCCTTTGGCGAGTCTATTTATAGTTCTGTTCCGTCTATTGCTGCATAAATGTGAGTACATTTATCTGCACTTTAAAATGCAGGACTTTTATGTGGCCTTATGTTTTTGTAGTCATGATTTAAATAGTACAATATAGTTGTGTTGTTGGCATTGGCATTGCTTCATTAATGACTCTTGTGCTTATACATCATACACTTATTTTTTGAATTCAAATGTATGCATATATTTGCATAAACTACAATCCTGTGATGTTTCCATAGGCAACCACAAAAACTAGGCACCTTTCAGCAACAAGTCAATTCAAAGGCAAAAAAGGCATAAAAAGGCATTGAGACACAATGTAAAAGGAACATAAAACAATAAAAAAGACATACAAAGAGGATCTAAGAGAGTATAACAAAATAGAAGATGGAAATAAACTCAGTGGAATAAAACAGATAAGTCAGGAGAACAAAAGTTACAAGATCTGAGTGAATAGTGCCAACTTTAATTCAAGGCAGTGTTGGGTGAAGCACAGAAGCTGAACTTCTGCAAACGATATGCAGAATCCGGATAATTCATAATGTAGCAGCAGATCTGAAATGTTTTCAGACATTTCCCATTAATCCTATTGTTTCCTGTCCCCAGTTTCTTTTCCTGTTGTCTGTGGTGCTTCTCAGGAGATTAAATCTGTTGGAAAACATTGCACGTTTTACTCCCGTTCCGCTCTGGTCTCAAAGATATTTAGCTTCATTTACTTTTAATGAACAGTGGAGGCCAGTAGAGGCTGCCAAATTGTTTTTGCTGATGGCTGTGTTTGTTTACAGTAATTATTCTAATGTGCTAAAATGAATGTGGTAATAGTTTACTGATGTAAAAATGATTCATGTAGCCCCTTTAATGGCTTTGGCTGATCACAGAGCTCTCCATTGATTTCTCCATGTCAGTCGGGGGACTTGCAGAAATCAGATTTAAAAAGACAGTGGTCAAAATAAAAGCAGCAGAGGCTGAGTTGTTCAAAACTTTCCTTTAACAGTCTCTGTTAAAGGAATCAAAAAAACTCCTAACAAGCTGAATCCTACATTTCCCATAATGCAACCAAGAGAATTCTTCCTGTCTGGTAAATGCTCTCGTCTTTCAAATTGCACATCTTAGCAAAGGCTTAGGTTTGATTTCAGAAATGTGGGGGACACAGTTAAGTCAGAGGTTTGTCAATTAAAAAAACATAAAATACATTTTTATCCTATCAATCTAGCAAATTTCTAGCAATAATCATGTAGCATAACAAAAAATCTTTTGGTTGCAGTAGAACCTGTGAATCCTCCGACCATCCCCCCCTTTTCTTGGTGCTCACTTTCTTGAAGGTTAGGAAACTGACAGTGTCTATATGAGCTGTTTAACATGCCACTCTCGTCCACAGGCTTTAAAGAGAGGAATTAATCCTTCAGGACTGTACTGGTGATCACTCTTTTTGTTGACAAGGAAGATGATGTGTTTGCAGTGATCCCTCAGCATCAGAAGGATTTATTTCTGCCTGTAAAGGTTGTAAATGCTATTCCACAAAAAAAAAAAAAACAACAACAAAGAGGGAAGTTACTAGCCCTAATGATTAAACAATAAATGACCTTCTCTGGATCTTTATTAATAGAGGATCATAAAACCAGATGATAGAAGTGTTTAGATTAGAACAACATTACACATGTTCCCTTTCTTGCTTCCTAAAGTTCAGTGCAGATAGATTCCTCCACAGTTGCTTAATGGGTCACTCTGCATTTCCCAAGACACACATCTTCATTTCTGTTCTCAGCGTCACCTGTAAAAATAGCACACTTTGATCTGCTGCACGTCTCCCCTGGTAGAAAAGTGAAGCACAATTTTCTGAGTTTCTTTTCTTTATACAGTATCTTCCTCCCTTCTCCTCCTCCTTTTTCCAGTAGTGTCATGTCACTTTGTTTCTCTTTTTTTTTATTAATTAATTTGATTTATATGATAAAGCAAAGTTGTAGATATCTATTTTTCTTCTTCATGACAAAATACATTGATCAGTCAAAACCAGAAACAAACCTGGAAGGTGGAGTAGGACTAAGGCTAGTTTCTAGTCTGTTAGGTGGGACCCCCCAAGGGTAAAAAAATATAAATCTGTAGGATCATGAGATGTGAAACAAAATATGGAACGAGAGGAAAAAGCTCTTCTGCTAAACAAAATTATGTTTATTTTTGCAGCATAGCTTGGCTGTGAAGGGCCACAAACCAAGAACCAGTGTTCTATACCACTGTGCATATATATTGTATATGTATAATATCCATAATCTTTATCTGGATCCTGTCTGTCTTTCTTTCCGTCAGTCTAATTCCTCCTGTCTTCTCCTCTTCAGAGTGGTGACCCAGTTCTTCGTGTTCCTCTACTGTAAATTACTGTGGCGGGGCCTGAAGTTTGTTGTCAGGAAGTTTACAGGACGCTGTGAACTGCAGCGAATCTGCTACAAAAACAAGCATGGAGCCCGCAGGACGCTCAAGATAGGTAGGCCCAGATCCTGCCTGCACATTGCCTGACATTATTATTATTTGAGTTTATTTAGTTCATTAAACCAACCACCATTTTATAACAGCTTTACACTGACAGATGGTTCCAGCAGTATTTTAATGTCATATTCTTCATGTTAAAAACTGACAGCATATTTATATTAGTATTTAATTATGTATAGTTCATTTTCATTATTCTGGCTTTTAGAGGAACCTTGGAAATGGAAATTAAGTTCCATGGCTATTCTGTGAAATTCTTCGGTTTCCATTCATCCATTTTCTATTCAGCCTTGATCTTTTCCCAGGTCATGATTCATTCATTCATAACTCCATTCAGAATTTGAACTCAAGACATGCATTTTTAAAATCTGTCTTAAGGCTCGTAAATAGAGCTGATTTTCATATTAGCATTTGCACTTGTCTTACACTTTGCAACCGTTTCCTTCCAGAGTCGTCTCTGAGGTACTCCAAGAATGAGGTAAGAGTCTTTAAACCTACAAACATGCTTGATATACTTTATGTCCAACGCACCACTCAGTTTTCCAGCTTCATTCTGTTTATGTCTATTCCCTCTTTCCCTTCCCCTGTCTGTCCTTTGTTGTCTTCTCTGGTGTTGCCCTCTTTAGCTCCTGCAGACCGCCCTCAGCGTCCATCCTGATAAGGTGGAGAAAACCATTGACGACATCATGGCCTTGAAGAAGATTAACCCTGACACCAACCCACAGTGAGACACTACATCGCACATCACATTTAAGTTACTGTGGCAAATTGGAGGTTATCACTTGCGTGATAGTGTGTCAACACGCTGTGAAAGTGTGCCCACAGACAGTGAAGAAATAACATATTCTGCTTCCTCAGCAATAACTGCTGCTGAGCTATCCTTGAACAAGTTCTGTTCGAGCTCACTTAATAAGTGGCTCAGAGCGAAAGACTGTGCTTGTGCAGCGCAGTTTACTGTATTATTAGATCTGAATTCCCTGATACAAACAGCCCTTCCTCTCTCTGCGTGTCCCCAGGCTGGGCATCTCTCTGCAGGCCAGCCTGCTGCAGATCGTGGGCTACAGGAGCCTGGTGATGGAGGTAGAGAAGCTGCGCAGGGAGCCTTACGACTCTGAAAACCCTGAGCATGAAGACATGCTGATGAAGGTACACTCGTAAAAAAACATCTTTTTAAAATTTTCTCTCTGCACCACTGTTGCCTTTCCATCAGTGTTTGAGCTGTGGTGTGTGTGTGTGTTTTGCAGCTATGGAAGGAGCTGCGTCCTGACACACCTCTCACCGGCCGCATCTCTAAACAGTGGTGTGAGATCGGTTTCCAAGGCAGCGATCCCAAGACTGACTTCAGAGGCATGGGCCTGCTGGGCCTACATAACCTACTGTAAGCGCTCTCTTGTACAGGGTTACACTCTAATGGGATACGCAGCCGTATGCACACATACGCCAATATGTATGTTCACTGGTGTTTACATTTGAATGTGTACATACAGACACTTGTTTATTGTGTCAGGTAAAGAAATATTTTAGGTATAAAAATTTTTGCTTGAGACAATAAATTCATAAGAATAATTAATAATATGCACAGAGGTAAGTGGGATCCTCAGATATGTTTCCAATATTCCTATTTCTTTAAACTTCTCTTGTTTCTTGGCAGATATTTTGCAGAACATGACAAGGTCACCGCTCTGCAGATGCTCAACGACTCCCTGCAACCAAAGCACAAGTACGTCAGCACCCCTTCATCAAGTTTTACCAATGCATGGCCATATCAAAGGAATGTTTTGGTAGAAAGTCTCTCTGGTGGATTGGAGTGTTCTCAGGAGATCACTGACTCCGGGGTATTATGATTCCAAAAGCAGATGTAAAGCTGCTTGGTAAGAAACTGAGACTGGTTAAACATACATGTGTTTACTGGCCGGTGGTTCACAGCTCAAAGTTAAATTTATTTCAAATTCATTTATGCTGATAACAAATACATAGGGAATGGATACTCACAAAACAGATTTTTTTTATGAGTTGGTGGAGACCAAAACAAATCTAAATGGACAGTAAATGTCTGCTGGTTTCAGATCATTCGACTGCTCCCTAGTGGCGAAAATTCAACTAATGCAGCTTTAGAATTTCTACCAGAAACTTGGTGCATCCTCTCAACTTTAAACTGCACTTTTTCATCCATAACGCTGCATCTGCCATATTCTGCTTGATTACTTTCATTCTTACAGCTTAATGTCTTCCACTGCATTATCTTTTACTGACTGCTTCTGCCTGAGTTTGCTTTGTCATTGGTGTCTCAGCGAACTGTCATTTCACAAATGATTCTTCTTCTTCCTCTTCACCTCCACCTCCACTTCCACCTTTTTGCCCACGCTTCCTCTTCTGTCACATGCACTGTAGGAGCTCACACCGAAAGCCAAGGTACTCAGTTTCACTTTCATTCACTTGCTTTTTGCTCCATTCATATCTTTCTCTCTTTTTTTCGCTTGATGTTTCATGCACAGTTGTCACCCTGCTGCCTCATCAGCAGTGTGGGGCTGAAACAGAGAGGTATAGCCCAGCCACAGTATTAGTGCTGTGTCAAATTTAGGAAATTATTGAGTATTTTCAAAATCAAAGAATCTATTTATGATCTGTTTTTAAAGATTTACATCATCAATAGAAACAAATAGACTTGGAGCTGAGAGTAAAATCACTTTTAAAAGAGACTTCTCTCACATTTTTTAACTTCAGATTAAAACCTCTGGGGTTCTGGGACTCCTAGACTTGACTAGACCAGACCATATCTAAGTCCATGTAAAGAAACTGCTCATGCTGCCAAATGGCATGTATTTACATTTATGTCATTTAAAAAAAATAAAACATTATTTCATTTTAACTTTAAGATTTCTTTGTAGGCTTGTTTTTTACCCACACTATGTTGCTTAATATGTAGACAGTACATGATTCAAGTGTGTGTCCTTCACAGTGAGATAAACAAGTCTGAATGGGAACAGAAGAACCTTGACAAAGCTATTGGGTAAGTGTGAGCACATGTAGTGTGTGTAGACGTGCATGTGTGTGTGCAGTGTGTGCACAGGCGGTAAAACTAGTGTGATTGCCACCGGAGCTGACTGAGTTTTGGCCTCAGTAAAGCAGTTTTAGACGTGGTAGGGCTCTGTAAAGTGGCCACTGAGTCAGTGTATGCATGTAAGTGTGTAGAAGTGTGTGTATATTTAAGCAGAAGAGACTGTGTGTGTGTGTGTGGGTGTTAAGAGGCAGGAAATGTGTTACTGCTGTTTGTCCTCCTGTTCAGCCTTCTGCCTCCAGTCTGCATCAGCTCTGATAAGCACCAAGGACTGACTCTAAAAACACTCACAAAATCCTCCTGCACACACACACACACAGTGATGTGAGGACAGTCAGTTTTTATTTCAAGTCATTTGCTTCACTGTTGAGTCAGAAAACAGTTGTGTCTATACTAAAACAATTACATTTTAAAGAGCCTTTTATTAGTTTTAGTTTCCCAGCTTTTAGTTTTATGTCATTGTTTGTGCTTTTTATATATTTTGTAATTTTGTTTGTTCAGTTTTTAATGTTGCTGTGGATTTATGTGGATATTTTAGACACTTTATTCAGGAAACCATGATTTTAACACTTCAGCCTTTTTCCCACTGGCTTCTGTAACCTGACAAGATGGTGTTTGTTAACAGCTGCCATAAATAACATCACCATGTTCCATGTTAGAATTATCAGACAAACAAAGACAAAAACTGGTTCATGCGACATTAACATCTATATTTTTATCATCTACCTCCAGCTATTCTTTTGCCATCGTGGGCATCAACATCACAGACCTGGCCTACTCTCTGCTGGTGAGTGGCTCTCTGAAGACCCACCTGTACAACGTGGCCCCAGAGATGCCCAGCCTGCTGCACTTCCAGCAAACCTTCTGTGAGTTGGAATAATAGACATAAATTTGATTGGTTGTGTTTGGAAATGTTTATTGGAGTCATGAACCATCAACAGACCACAGTTTGGAAGAGCCTGCTCCTTTTATTTCATAATGAACCAATAGCTCACTCCTAAAGCTGCACTAATCAGTATATTTTATATTAACAATGGCTTTAATATCAACAGTGTCCATCGGCGATGAACCCACTCGACTCTGAACAACTTCCTGCTGTGGCTAGAAACAAATTAATGGTCCATAGTTCAGAGGGGAAGTAGTCATGTGATTCAACAATATAAAAATATAGATTATAGTCACTTTAAAGAGCTCTCTCCTCTGTGACAGGTTACCTGATGCAGGAGTTTCACCGTTTCTGGATCGAGGAGGATCCCAGTGACATCATGGAGTTCAACCGGGTCCGCTCCAAGTTCCACCGGAGGATCCTGCGACAGTTGAAGAACCCGGACATGGCTCTGTGTCCCCACTTCTCCGCCTCCGACCTCCACCTGGTCAACCTCTAAATGCCCGCACTCCCGACCCGTGACCCCTCACCGTGACCACCACCACCACCACCACCCTCACTGAGCCCTTCATGTCCCCAGAGAGGTTTCCCCTGGATGTCTGGTAGGCCAGCTGAAAATCAGAATTCAGAAAAACCCTTTACATTCTCATAGATGGTTCTTCGAACAGCTGGACACATCTGGGGAGGCTCTCTTCCTTCTCTGCTCAGCCCACCTCGTCCCAGCTAACGTCATGTTGCGTCACTGCCAACAGCTCACTCAAAAACACTGCACACACACCTACACACACATTTGCACACACACATACACTGCCTCTACGCCCTCACTGCAGCGTTAGACCACCAGCATCAGAGATGACCATAGCGATTGTAGCTGTGCATGAGGAGGCTGCACCACACCATCACAGACTCATTGTTATCTGTTGCTTTAATGATTCATGACGATTGTATCACAGCCGTTACACCTCAGTTAAGAACCTTTTTGCTTATTCTAACAACAAACCAAATTTACTTTCTCAGCCAAAAAACCCCTTTTAGACTGCATCTTAGTGATCATCAGCTCAGAATATTCTGGCAATTAGCTGGTCGGGCTATAAAACATGAGGTTAAACGTGTCAAAAATAATTTATTTTCAAATTGAAGAGCTATAGACATATAATGTAAGTGTAAATGAGAAATGTAGCTGGCGCTGATTCAATCAAAAGCAATCAAACAACATAGGGCCAGTTCATCTCTAATTGCTATAGATTGTACTGTTCTTATCATGTCAATGTGACATTAGCACCTAAGACTTCTTCTTCTTGCCAAAATATCGAATGTGGAGAATTTAAAATCACAGCAGCGGTTTGTTTCTTGTGAGCTTACAAATTTAAGTTTTGTAAACCTGCTAAATGATGTTCATAAATATTCTAAAAACTTGTTGTTTAGTTGAGTTACAGATATTAAACGTGTATCGTTTGGCAGCACTGCTCCCGGTTTGGAAAGATCTCCTTCTCTTGCAAATTAATATTTTGACGTTTTTATTTCCTCATATGTATTTACACCAAGAAATTTTTTTTTTAAATAGTTTATGAACATTTTTTTTACAGGTTTGCAAAAGCTTTTGCCTTTGATTTGACCCCATGCATATATTCTGTTATGAATGTTCCTCACATGCTCACATTCATGATTGTTTGATTCTATTTTAATTCACTGAATGTGACACTGTGTCCACTGTTGTATCAGCCAAAGCAATAATTTACATTCATTTCACTGCACATTTCTTTAAATGTATTTATTTGCACCATGCGTGCCTGAGGATTTGTTTTGCTTTCTAACTCAGAGCTGTAATGCTAATCCGTTTCTACAGTAGCTGCGACGTGTATCATTTAACAGAGGTAAATAATTTGGAGATACTAGATCTGCTTTGTGGCAGTGAAAACATGTTTGTCCTCTTCTGTGAAACCAAAGACACATGAAGACCTCACGGCTTCCCCTCACATCTGATGGGGAGCAGTGAGGTCTTCATGTTCTTGAGTACGAATGTGGCTTTACTGCTTCTCCACTGTGATCTCATTTGCTTAGAGAAAAGTATTTCAGTCAGCTCAGCGCAGACTTATTAATGTTCTAAAATGCTACACATAGCAGCTTTAAGACGCATCTATTATTATTTCTCACAAAAGCAACAACTAACAGAGAAATGAGACATTAAACGTCGAGTTGCTCCACAGAGAATGAATTAGGTGTTAAATACTGAAACAGAAGAGAGCTGATGGTGAAAATGTATAAAGATGAAAATACTAAAGATGGAGGCGTTGACCAGCCAGTCAACGTTCCAGTCACATGCATGTTTCCATGCATCTGTATGTAAAAAACAAACAGATTTTTCTATATGAATGTTTTTTTCCAGAAATTTTTTCACACTCCACTCCAAGATTTATTTTGCTACAGACATTTCATGTATTTCCACTCATTGCTTACCTCTCTACATTGTAATGATGTTACCTGGAACATACTTTTTTCATACTTTCATTCTGGATACAGCTATTTATAAAGAACTCAAGTTGAATGTGTTGCTCATCTTCTTCTGTTATGTTTCTTACAGAGAAGCTGCTCAAAGCTCGTGAACTGAAATCTTTTCGTTTACAACTCTGATCTAATCTTAAAGCAAACCTGCTGTTTTGCTGAACCAGCAGTTACTACCTGAGGATGAAGGTAACTGCTAGAATCTAGTGTGTGACAGTGGCACATTGTGAACTGACTTTGTAATGTAATTTAGACAGAAGCATTAGCCACCATAAGCTACTGGTAATGCCAGACCAATGAAGGCTGCAGGAGTGTTTGAATAAAGAAAAGGTGTTTTATTGCTAATGAATTCGAGATTTGTCTTGCGACTACCTTGAGGTTCCCGACCCCGAACCACTACCGTAAATGACTCCTCAGACAAATCGATAGGAGTCTTGTCTCATTAGCCACACAGGCATTACCTACTTTGTTTAAAGACAAAAATTTGGGTACGACACACTAAAAGAGACACACACACGCACAAATCGCCATCCAGTTCATTGTCTGTGGAGCAGCAGTTTGATTATTATTTCAGCTCTGAGTCACATTTTTAATTTTCACGGAATGATAAATGAACAAAAGCCCAAATCTGACACATGCGTACTTCTTCACAGCAGTGTTGCTTCTCGTGAACATGTGACCACTGTATTTAACATTCACGAGCATTCGCGTCGTGTGAGACGCTGACAGCTCTGACAAACGTTCCCATCAGAAAACTGAAAATTTACCATATTATGTTACTGCCATGCTTGCACTGTTGATTGTGTTTTAATAGTATTGAATATATTTGTCTCATTGAAGTGAATGTCAATGCTTTTTGTCAGTATTATGCAGCTGTTTACTTCAGTGAATGTCAGTGCTGGTTTCATCTCCTGCTTGCATTTTGTTTTACTTTGCTATGGTCAGCTTTGCACTATTGTAAAAAAAAAGAAAAAAAAAGAAATGCAGTTTCCTTTATTATAGTAAATCATTAATTTGTGGTATTCGATTATAAGGGCCTATGGGTCCCATGATACTGTAGATGAAGTTAGGTACATGCTGCTGTATATTCTGCTTTGAAACTGCCTATAAGACCACAATCTGCATGATGATATTTTCATTGTCACTGCTATGGCGTTCTGTATTCTTCAGTAAAGCCTAAGGTACTCCTAGATATTGTAACTGTGTGCTTCATTTGTCTGTACTTTTTGAAACCACAATAAAAACTAAATGTCAGTAAATAATTATTGTTGACTATTTTTATTTTTATTATCAAACATTGTGGTTGGTACTGTGACGTCTTTTGCTGACAGGTAACGAGCAGTCTGCCAAAAAGAATATCAAAATGGATGGGAGGAAAAAGAAAAACCCCGTTAAATTTAATTAAATTAAAATTTAAAAAATGATACTGACTGCTAAATGAATACCATGCTCTATGTCCTGTGTCAGTTTCACAAAAGTCAAACGAGGGTGTGGTAGTTTTCATGTGCTATGTTTATTTCATGTCAGTGAACAGCAGAGGGCAGTAAACTCACACACAGAATGAGACTGACTGACAAAAAGTGGGAAAATGGTGAAAACAGAGGGAAAACATTGTGGATGCTTCCACATGAGTTCATGGGTGTTAGGATTAGGCCGGACCTCTTCTCCTTCTCCCTGTGTTTCTGGTGTCTTCCTCCTGCTGTCATGAGGCAGCTCGGCTGCCTCTGGACAGTGGCGGTTCTACATTGAATCACTCGCCTGTGCCAAAAACCGCCACTGGTTGTGGCTTTCGCGTTTGTGTTGCGGCTTTTGCATTTGCGTGGCCTTTCTCGGCCACCGTAGGGTTTGTACTTCGGAGTCAGAAGCACCCAGTGAGCAGCAGATCAAAGGAGGTTTGGCTCATGACGTCACGATACCACCTGCCTTTGATACGTAGGTGACGGCTCTGGCAATGGCGTCACTATGGAGGCAGCTATATAAATCAGGAGCCTCCCTTCACTGACTCAGTAACGTTTTCTCTTTCTCTTCCCTCCACAGCAAGACAGAGTCCCCCCCTCTCTCTCTCTCTCTCTCTCCCTCTCTCTCTCTGTGTTTTCTCTCTGGGTCCTCGATCGTCTCTCTCAGGCAGAGAGCGCGAGTTGACGCCCTTCTCGCTCCCTCTCTCACCCATACTGTCTATGGGAGAGAGAGGGAGCGAGAAGGAGAACATGACCTTTTCTCTCTTTCTCAGCTTCTCTGCTGTTCTCTCTTTCTCTTCCCTCCACAGCAAGAAATAGTTTTTCCTCTCTTCTCTCCACAGCAAGAGTTTTTTCCTCTCTTTTTCTTCTCTCCACAGCAAGAAAGAGAGTTTTTCCTCTCTCTTTCTCTTCCCTCCACAGCAAGAAATAGTTTTTCCTCTCTTCTCTCCACAGCAAGAGTTTTTTCCTCTCTTTTTCTTCTCTCCACAGCAAGAAAGAGAGTTTTTCCTCTCTCTTTCTTTTCTCTCCACAGGAAGAAATAGTTTTTCCTCTCTTCTCTCCACAGCAAGAAAGAGTTTTTTCCTCTCTTTCTCTTCTCTCCACAGCAAGAAAGGGAGTTTTTCCTCTCTTTCTCTTCTCTCCACAGCAAGAAAGAGAGTTTTTCCTCTTTCTCTTCTCTCCACAGCAAGAGAGTTTTTCCTCTCTTTCTCTTCTCTCCACAGCAAGAAAGGGAGTTTTTCCTCTCTTTCTCTTCTCTCCACAGCAAGAAAGAGAGTTTTCCTCTCTTTCTCTTCTCTCCACAGCAAGAAAGAGTTTTTTCCTCTCTTTCTCTTCTCTCCACAGCAAGAGTTTTTTCCTCTCTTTCTCTTCTCTCCACAGCAAGAGAGTTTTTCCTCTCTTTCTCTTCTCTCCACAGCAAGAAATAGTTTTTCCTCTCTTTCTCTTCTCTCCACAGCAAGAAAGGGAGTTTTTCCTCTCTTTCTCTTCTCTCCACAGCAAGAAAGGGAGTTTTTCCTCTCTTTCTCTTCTCTCCACAGCAAGAAAGAGTTTTTCCTCTCTTTCTCTTCTCTCCACAGCAAGAAAGAGAGTTTTTCCTCTTTCTCTTCTCTCCACAGCAAGAAAGGGAGTTTTTCCTCTCTTTCTCTTCTCTCCACAGCAAGAAAGAGAGTTTTTCCTCTCTTTCTCTTCTCTCCACAGCAAGAAAGAGAGTTTTTCCTCTTTCTCTTCTCTCCACAGCAAGAAAGAGTTTTTTCCTCTCTTTCTCTTCTCTCCACAGCAAGAAAGAGAGTTTTTCCTCTTTCTCTTCTCTCCACAGCAAGAAAGAGTTTTTTCCTCTCTTTCTCTTCTCTCCACAGCAAGAAAGAGAGTTTTCCTCTCTTTCTCTTCTCTCCACAGCAAGAAATAGTTTTTCCTCTCTTTCTCTTCTCTCCACAGCAAGAAAGAGAGTATTTCCTCTCTTTCTCTTCTCTCCACAGCAAGAAAGGGAGTTTTTCCTCTCTTTCTCTTCTCTCCACAGCAAGAAAGGGAGTTTTTCCTCTCTTTCTCTTCTCTCCACAGCAAGAAATAGTTTTTCCTCTCTTCTCTCCACAGCAAGAAAGGGAGTTTTTCCTCTCTTTCTCTTCTCTCCACAGCAAGAAAGAGTTTTTTCCTCTCTTTCTCTTCTCTCCACAGCAAGAAAGTTTTTTCCTCTCTTTCTCTTCTCTCCACAGCAAGAAAGAGAGTTTTTCCTCTCTTTCTCTTCTCTCCACAGCAAGAAAGGGAGTTTTTCCTCTCTTTCTCTTCTCTCCACAGCAAGAAAGGGAGTTTTTTCATCTCTCTTTCTCTTCTCTCCACAGCAAGAAAGAGAGTTTTTCCTCTTTCTCTTCTCTCCACAGCAAGAAAGAGATTTTTCCTCTCTTTCTCTTCTCTCCACAGCAAGAAAGAGAGTTTTTTCATCTCTCTTTCTCTTCTCTCCACAGCAAGAAAGAGAGTTTTTCCTCTTTCTCTTCTCTCCACAGCAAGAAAGAGTTTTTTCCTCTCTTTCTCTTCTCTCCACAGCAAGAAAGAGTTTTTTCCTCTCTTTCTCTTCTCTCCACAGCAAGAAAGAGTTTTTCCTCTCTTTCTCTTCTCTCCACAGCAAGAAAGGGAGTTTTTCCTCTCTTTCTCTTCTCTCCACAGCAAGAAAGAGATTTTTCCTCTCTTTCTCTTCTCTCCACAGCAAGAAAGAGTTTTTTCATCTCTCTTTCTCTTCTCTCCACAGCAAGAAAGAGAGTTTTTCCTCTTTCTCTTCTCTCCACAGCAAGAAAGAGAGTTTTTCCTCTTTCTCTTCTCTCCACAGCAAGAAAGGGAGTTTTTCCTCTCTTTCTCTTCTCTCCACAGCAAGAAATAGTTTTTCCTCTCTTTCTCTTCTCTCCACAGCAAGAAAGGGAGTTTTTCCTCTCTTTCTCTTCTCTCCACAGCAAGAAATAGTTTTTCCTCTCTTTCTCTTCTCTCCACAGCAAGAAAGAGAGTTTTTCCTCTCTTTCTCTTCTCTCCACAGCAAGAAAGAGTTTTTTCCTCTCTTTCTCTTCTCTCCACAGCAAGAAAGGGAGTTTTTCCTCTCTTTCTCTTCTCTCCACAGCAAGAAAGAGTTTTTTCCTCTCTTTCTCTTCTCTCCACAGCAAGAAAGAGAGTTTTTCCTCTCTTTCTCTTCTCTCCACAGCAAGAAAGGGAGTTTTTCCTCTCTTTCTCTTCTCTCCACAGCAAGAAAGAGATTTTTCCTCTCTTTCTCTTCTCTCCACAGCAAGAAAGAGAGTTTTTTCATCTCTCTTTCTCTTCTCTCCACAGCAAGAAAGAGAGTTTTTCCCCTTTCTCTTCTCTCCACAGCAAGAAAGAGAGTTTTTCCTCTTTCTCTTCTCTCCACAGCAAGAGAGTTTTTTCCTCTCTTTCTCTTCTCTCCACAGCAAGAAAGAGTTTTTTCCTCTCTTTCTCTTCTCTCCACAGCAAGAAAGAGAGTATTTCCTCTCTTTCTCTTCTCTCCACAGCAAGAAAGAGTTTTTTCCTCTTTCTCTTCTCTCCACAGCAAGAAAGAGAGTTTTTCCTCTCTTTCTCTTCTCTCCACAGGAAGAAAGAGAGTTTTTTCCTCTCTTTCTCTTCTCTCCACAGGAGGAAAGAGTTTTTTCCTCTCTTTCTCTTCTCTCCACAGGAAGAAAGAGAGTTTTTTCCTCTCTTTCTCTTCTCTCCACAGGAGGAAAGAGAGTTTTTTCCTCTCTTTCTCTTCTCTCCACAGCAAGAAAGAGAGTATTTCCTCTCTTTCTCTTCTCTCCACAGCAAGAAAGAGTTTTTTCCTCTTTCTCTTCTCTCCACAGCAAGAAAGAGAGTTTTTCCTCTCTTTCTCTTCTCTCCACAGGAAGAAAGAGAGTTTTTTCCTCTCTTTCTCTTCTCTCCACAGGAGGAAAGAGTTTTTTCCTCTCTTTCTCTTCTCTCCACAGGAAGAAAGAGAGTTTTTTCCTCTATTTCTCTTAGAGAGTCCTTCTCTTTCTGAGAGAAAGAGTTTTTTTCTCTCTTGCCTCCTCAGTAAGAAAGAGAGAGTTTTTTCCTCTCTCTTTCTCTCAGAGAGTTTTTCTCTCTCTGAGAGAAAGAGAGAGTTTTCTCTCTCTTTCTGTTTGTGTGTGTGGGGGGGGGGGGGGAACAGACCCCCCCCCCTCCTCACACACACGCTCTTTGAGACCGTTTTGACTTTGGAAGGTGCTACATAAAATAATAATAAATAATAATAAATTGAATCCTTCATGATCTCTGCCCTTCATTTTCATACAGTATTTCTTTAAGTGTAACTAGAAAACATCTTCTTGAATCCACATCAGCAACTTGCCATTGAGGAAATATCAAAATTAGATTATAAAAAGTAGGCACATTACAGGCCCTGAATGAGGCAAAGTGATAAATGCAGCTCCAAAAGTCACAATTGTAAGAATCCAGCCGGATAAAATTAGAAACTGTGGATACATTACAGATAGCTGTTACTGTAGTATGACTGAGGTGTACCATGTTGGAAATAAAGCTCTTTAGACTGTACACTACAGTGGCGGAGAAAGGCCACGCAAATGCAAATGTCACAACACAAATGCAAAAGGCTCACAATGAAAGTTAAGTCACAACTTACTTTCTGGCTACGAAGTGGAAGAGGAGAAGAAATAAGTGAAACCTTCTTCAGAAACTTACAATTGTTGCTGTCATTTTGTGATTGTAACAAATGAACAATGCTGATAATTAATATTTTAATATTTTAATATTTATGTACTCTGCCGTCTAACTTTGGACTACTATGAAGCTTAAGTATCTGAAGAAGGTTTCACTTACTTCTCCTCCTCTTCCACTTCGTATCCAGAAGGTAACGACTTCCGTAGTTTTTGCGTTTGTGTTGTGGCAGGTGGGAGTTCTACATTGAATTACTCCCTGGGAGAGAGACACCCACCCCCACCTCCACCCCCATTAAAAAAAAGAAAAGACTTTTTGCACAAACAGCCATGTTTTATTATAACTATTTATATTATAACAATCTTCAACTCCAACATTGCCAAAACATAAAGTTATCAGAAATTAAATAAATACACTACATACATAAAAGTCGCAAAAATATACACAATCATACATAACAACAACAGAGAATAATAATAAAATAAAAACAATATAATTTTATTATTTTAGAATAACAAAAAATAAAAGAATAATCTACAAATAAAATATAGAATAAATATTCTGAATAGCACAAATCCTTCATCACACAAATGAAAACACACTAAAGGAAATCTAATTATAACACTATTGCACTAAGAACAGCAAACAAAAACCTGACCTTTCTGGCATTCCTTGATGCAAAATCATCAATAATGTCATCATACGAAATCTGCTTCCCTACTGAATGATTGATACTGATGACAGCAAGGCCAGTGAGCCCATCCTGAGACATGGTTGACCTCAGGTACGACTTGATCAGCTTTAGCTTTGAAAAGCTCCTCTCTGCTTGAGTGTTTTTATTAGCCATTTCACACAATTCAGAAAAACAAAACCGTGCAGGAATTATTGGCCTGTATTTATAATATGAATGAAATGTGCCTTATTTGGAAGAAAGTCGAGGTGACCTTAGCCCACTAATTCCATTATTTTGCTCTATAGATTCACGCCCCCTGTCTCTTCCATTTGGGAGAGACCCAGAGGTGAACTGTCCCCCGCACCCCCCTCCCCTTTCCCTTCCTCACACAGCTTCTGAGCAGGGCACCTTCTCAGCAAGCAGGGGGCGCTTGCAGCTGCAGGGGGCGCCAATTTGCCAATTCCCCACACAGTAATGTGACAGATAATAGAAAATCGCTTTTTCTCACGTGGTTGTGCCGCCCCCATGTGATGCCGCCACTGCCTCTGGGGTTTTTCTGTTGTTTTTTGTTTTCTCTCTCTTTCTCTCTGTGTGTATGTGTCTGTCTGTATGTATGTGTGGGCGTGTGTCTTAGGTGTGGGTGTGTTTCAGGTTGTGGATTCCGGGGCGCCCCCTCCCTCCTCCCTCCTCTCTGCTCAGGCTGACTGCGCACACCTGTGCGCAATCAGGGCTCAATCAGTCGACTCCACAGTATAAGAGGCTCGGCGTTCCTATCCACCCTCGGCAGATCGTTCCGTCATCTTCCGCGGTGACTAGTTCTCTGTGCTCCTCCTTGTGACTAGCTTTTGTGGCTTTACTTACCAGACTTTTTTTTGGATTTACTCGCTTTGTCCCTAACTAACCACCGTGTCTCCCTCTCCTGCAGTCTCAGCTGGTCTTTGTTCTCCTGCCTTCCCTCCGCCACAACAGCTGACCCTGCCACGCCGCTCCGGAATCCTCTCTCCTGTCGTTCCTTTTGTTTTTTGCACTTTGTAAATAAACTGTTTAAACGCTACTTCCCTGTCTGCTTTTGGGTCCTGGCCTGTAACATAAGACTCAGCATTACACTTCCTGTTGTGTGTTGTTTGTCCTGTCATGTCTGCTCTCCCTGTCCGTGTGTGTGTGTGTTCTCGTTTGGACAGAGTGTGGGGACGTGACCTTTTCCCGCCACTCCACCTGCACACCTGCTGGAAATCAGCTCATCACTCCACCCACTTCCTGCAGTACTTAAAGACCGGTCCTGCAGTCCATTCTTTGCTAGTTCGTCTTCCGGCACAGTAGAAAGCCAGCTTGCCCACTCGCCCAGAGAGATTACTGACTTTTGCCTGTTTATCCTGATGGCAGTAAAACCTCTGAACTTTACTGCTACCTCTGAGTCTGCATCTGGGTCCTAGTCTTAGAAACCCGGTGGTTGATTTTCGTCTGTTTTGTCGTTGTTGGAGGCAGTCTGTTAGTTGTAGATGTTTGCTGTACGCATTAGCACAAATGGAGGAGTTTAAATGTGAAGAACAGTTTTAACGATCCCTGTTGTGACTCTTGGTGCACAGAAGCAGCGAAGGACACAGCAGACCTTGTATGCTGCATCATTACAGCAGCAAGATAAAGAAATGAGAAGTTCAATTTATTAAAAAAATTATTGATATTTTCATTAAATTGAAATAAAGCAGCTTCCTGGAAACCCATGTTTGATAGACCTGTCAGGTCTGGTAGCTAATATGACACACATGAGAAATGGAGGCTATGTTAGAAAAGGCTACACACCAATCAGCCACAACATTAAAACCACTGACAGGTGAAGTGAATAACATTGATCATCTCATTACAACGGCGTCTGTGGAGGAAGGGGTGGGATGCATTAGGCCGCAAGTTCTTGACGCTGATGTGTTGGAAGCAGCAAGAAGGAGCGAGTGTCAGGATGCGAGCGACTTTGACAAGTTGTGTTAATGATGGCTCGGCCACTGGGTCATCTGGTATGTGCTAATGGCTGTGTACAAAGTTAACTCCACAGGTTGAGAGAAATTGAAGAGCACAGGTTCACTGGAAGCACTGGAAAATCACAAGCACAACAACGTCACATTTTCCAAGCTAAGCAAACGCATTACCATTCATAAAGCTGCTGTCTTCACTTCACAACCTTCAGTTTGTTGCATTCACATTCTGCTGAGTCCAAAGTGGGCACATACAAGCACTGTTAATAGCCGATAATGGTGCTTTCAGTCAACAGCCAGGGGAGCTCTAATGCAAAAAAGTTGCCGATTGGGTTAGTGACACTGATTCACTGTGAAAGGTGTTTATATATCTAATGAACACCTCTTTAGTGACTGTGAAGGCCATAGCATATGATTTACACCATTTTCATACTCATCAAACCATTCAGTGAGCCCATGCGTCCTCTGTGAAAGCCTCCACATTTGCTGTATTTTTCTTTGAACTGTCACTCCTCGGTGAATGAAAGCACCGCCGGCGGTCGCAAAGAAGTAGAAACGAGCGTATAATATCCGGTTTGAATTGCCATAGTAATATTACAGGTCAATAAAAGCCACCCAGCAAAAAGATTAAAAAGACTCTAAAATAAAAGAAAAAGAAATAAACATTCCAGCCTTGGAAAGAGGCTTATTGGTTGAACCCTCCAGCTCCCAGGAACAAACAGACACATCAGCCGGCTCCTCACCATCTCTTATCATCCTGTAATTGATGGTATGTAGAAAACAAACAGTCCTGAACACGTGTGCTGCTGCTCCCAGCCACTCTGCGGCTCTGTGTTTGCAAAGAAGCTTAATGTAGACATTATGATGTACAGTGTGCGTTACATTATCTCCAGCCAGAGCTGTGTTTTTTCTTGCTGCTGGAAACAAACAAACATGGAGCGCAGGGATTTCTGAGGCTGTGCTGTGTTGATGTCTGATGGACAGAAAATGCTACTGGTTTCGCCAAACTGTCATTTTGGTGCAAAGTTGAATCAGTAGGTCAAACATTTATGTCAGCAAATTAAATAGAAGAGTATCACTTTCTAATGAGGTGTGTGTACACTATAAAGATCCAGTACTGGCTGCGGTTTTCGTGACTCCCCTACAGTGCATCAAAGAAAACCAAACAGAAAACTACATCCTGTAAGACAAACATGGTAAAGCTCTTAGATCAGCAGTGACAGTTTTATACTGCGGAGTATAATAAACATTTTCAGCCCTGTCAACAAACTTTTAGACTTTTAGTCTGGTATCACAGAAAACTCACCAACACAAAGACACCTGCCTAACGGTTTGTCAGAGGGATGTTTTGCCAAATTCAGGAGTGTTTCTAGTTTCCTAACATCAGAGAAAGATAGAGTGGAGGCTCCAGTGTGTAATGATAATGCAAGTGGAGATACATGTACATAACATCAAAGCAGTGGATTAGTGCGGATCAGCTGCAGACAAACTCAGTGGTAATGAGAGCTAAGTCAGAACTGCAGGGCAGTGTTAGAGCTCGACACATTAACGTCAGTGAAATCCTCACTTTAGTCAGCACTTCTTAAGCTTTCAGCCCCCAGAAACTACAGTTTACTGATTCAGACAACAACAAAAAAACGAGTTTTCAGGGAACACAACTAGAAACATTAGGGTTCAATGTGTTTATTTATCCAGCGCTTTTCAAAACATTGACTCGCAACATGATGCCCTTGAAGGCTTTTCTCAAGACTGTGTCTTCATGGACATTTCTAGCTTTTCTGCACCTGGTCAGGTGGGACAAATTAATTTGATTAAGTCATTTTCAAAGGAAAAAGGTAAAAAATTCACCAGTACTAATTTCTGAATTGTGAATTTTTGCCAGTTTCCCAGTTTTCTACAATACCAAACTCAACATGTTTGGGCTTTTGACTGTTCATAAGACAAAACAAGCTTCTTCCCTCACATTCCTCAATGTATGGGTCTGTACATTTAAAAAAAAGAATCACAGACAATAACCAGTTCACATCACCCTTTTCAGAACAACTGTACTTCCTCGTTGTTTGATTTCCTGCCAAGACAGCACAGTTTTACCAACAAATGGAACACAGACTGTGATGGTTTCCTTATCTTAAACAAGTTTAAGTGTCTGCAAGCTGATTTTTGGAGTAAACAGAAACCAATGGATGCCTGGAAGACTGGAGACCAATCTACACACTTCACACTTTGAAGTTAATGAGCTCAGCACAGTTAAGATGATTTTTGTGTGGTTTCTGTGTGGTTTAAACATGAGCTTTGGAATAATTCAAAGAGCTGTCAAATGTGAGGGTGAAGGGGGATCCAGCGTGGGTGGAGCCTCAGTAACACGTGTCAGATGTCACTTTCCTCCGCACAGCTTCTCCACGTCTCTCCCGTGACCTTTCACTGTGGAGGCAGTCTGTCAGATGAAATGCATTCTGGGAAAACTCGGTAAGAGAGATGAGAAACAGGTAAGGCAAAGGTTTTGGGCTTTTCTTCCATCACTAACCAAGCGTGATGGAGGAGGGAATCACTCACACCAAGCAAAGTGCAAAAGGACAAGCTGCATTTGAAGGATAGGCCTGTAATAATTGATTTTATTGGCCACTTGGGGGCAGTGGAAAAAAACAACATTGACATGGCATCACCTTGTATGTTGGGTGTTGCCAGATTGGGTGGTTTTCCACTCACTGGGCTGCTTTTTCTTTAACTTAGCATAAAGAAGCTGTTTAGAGTTCATAGTGGCCATTTGGGTGGTTTCCACACAAAGTTAGTGACTAGCAGGTGAACATGGTGGAGCATTTAGCAGCTAAAGAGCCAGATATTGTTCTCAGGTGATGTTCGAGAGCGAATATCCAATTCACATTGTTCACATGGACAGAAATAAGACTCCAAATGAAGGCTAATGTTGCTCCCTGAGTGGTTGACGTGTAAACAGGCAACTATTTGCACATTCTTTATTGTGCTGCACCCAAGTGGCCAAAAAAGGTACAGGTTAAAAGCCATAGGTGTGTGTGTGTGTTTGTGTGGGAGAAAGAGATTGAAGACATCGCTCTGTGGCCGATCTTTGTTGTTCAGCTCTTTTTTATTCACCACAAACAACAAAAGCTTGAGCCAAAAGCTGCATTTCACTCTGAAAAATCCAAAAAGTCACTGCGATGTCAGTGTGGAATTTCACCTTGGGGGACATTATCAGGCAGTTAACTGCAGATGCTGTTCCAGGCAGTGAAACAGTACCTTAAAACGACCATGTGAAGGTGCTGGTGGGCAACATAATTTCATTTCTTCACCTTCAGTCGACTGCAGCAGCCTGCTGTACCTGCAGCACACGTGTAAAGCCAGAACGATGAGAATGAGTCTGCAGTCCAATAGTTTTACACTCTGTTCTCTATCAATATTTAAACTGACACATACGCACACACACACACACACACTTGTTAAAATGGTAATCTGTTTGTTTTTAACAATCTCCTCAGAATGCAGAGAAGTGCCTTGTTTTCCATGAACCATCATTTTCCACGAAAAACGATTTTCTTGTTTTCCAAGACAATCAATTTCATGCCAAGAAGCAGAGAATTTCCACCACAGATTTCATATTTGCAGCTCTAATTATGTTAAATTCGTCAACGCCGCCTCATTGATTAAGCACAGACGGCTGCAGCCGTTCCAAGCACTCCGGGGTTCTCATGCAGATATAATGCTATACAGCAGTACCAGGCAGAAAATTCATGAATCAAACTGTGCGTATATCAAAGAGTCACCAGAAGAGCAGGCTGATTTATACATCAATATATGGGCTGAGGCCAAATGGGCTGATCTGTGATTCAGGGGCCATGCCATGATTTCATAAATAAAGCAGATACATGTGGGCTGTTCATTTTCTGAGGCATGTCCATGTTCTCTAATTTGTTCCTCCTTCACAGTTGGCTCTGACATGTTCCAAGCAAAATGAAGAGTGCAGCTCCATCACTGGACAGAAAAACTGAATTTATTAAATTTCCAGCATTATAACATTTGCAGATTTAATCCTCAATGTTCAAGTAATTTTCAGTAAATAGCAGGCCTGAATCTCATGCTTTTAAATCTAGTCGACTGGCTGAAAATCAACTGAAAATCAATCATCAGCAATTTTGAGAACTGCATTACTGTCTTTTATAGTACAGTAGAAGTAAAAATACCAGATTGGTTGCTGAGAAACCTGCTCTTCTGTCTTTTAAGAAATTGTAAGTTGAATTTCTTTGGGCTCAAGATTTTTGGATGAACAGAACAAGCAATTTGGTGACGTTACACTGAGCTTTCAGGGAATTGTGATGAGTGTTTTTCACTCTGATATTTTAAAGTGCAGTATTTGGTCACCCGGAGTGCTCACTTGTGCTTCCAAAGGTTTCAGTTCTGCTTCACATTGTAGGAGCATGGGGATGCTCAGTGGGTTTCATGGTGATGTCCCCATAGATTACAGTTTATTGTGGTGACAGCAGCAGCATCATCATGACAATCATCTGCATCTTTAGTTTCATTCCCCAGGCGTGATTATGCACAAACTGCTCCTTCCATTTAAATCTCTGCCTTTCCTCTCTTGCCCACCAGCTGTCCTCAGTGAGTTCCCACCTTTTGCCAGTTCACCAAGGGTTCGTCCCAGTACCCACACTTCTGATATTTGTGAGTAACCAAGCGCCCGCTTGTGTGACCTATTGCCGGTATTTGCCTCTGTGCCCAAGGGGATGGTAGACCACAAGCATGTGGTGGTTTATCACCGCTCACTTGGACACACTTAATTAGAAAGGACGTCTTGTCTCTCCAGTAAATACAAATAGTGTTCATTGGCATAATTGAGCTTAGGTGGTTTGTTGAAACAAATAACTAAGATCAGCCAAACAGCATTACAGTTACAATCAGATGATGTGCTTTCATAAGCTGAGAGGAGTATTACATTCAAGAAAGACACTGAATTAAGTTGGTTAGAAGCATATAGCATATACAGCATATAGACAAACAGATTGTCTATATTATGTAATATCTAATTGTGTATTGTCTGCCATAACTTTTTATTGTTTGGACATGTTGGATTTATACTGAATCCAACATGTCATAAACTTCAACATCTGATTATCGTCCTAAAACCAACCCACAGGTGCAATTCTGCCAAAAGCCGGACAGGTGTGGTGCAGTAGACTGTAGTGATATCGCTTCGAAGTGGTATTAGGAGAAGGGCACATTAAGTGTGGGTTAAGTGTACTGTGTGTTGGCATTTTTCCCATGTGGGACACACTCGTGTATTACCTGTTGGCTTAAGCCTTAAGTGCTCTAGACAAACCCCATCTCTCCAACTTCCTGCACACCTGCCACTCATCACTCCATTAGCTCAAGTGTATGCCTGCCCTTCAGTTCCCTGCCAGGTCGTCTGTTGTGGTTCAAAGCCTCCAGAGTCCCTGTTGTTTTTCATGTTTCCTGTCCATTGGCTTTTTCCCGGTTTCCTTTGCCCTTCAGATCTGTTGCTGAGTGTCCTGCCTCTTGACCAAGTACACATTGTTTTGATTCTACCACGTCTGTAGAATTAAAAATAATAGTCACAGATTATGAGACATTGTGCTTGCAAATGTGACATTTTGGCAAGTTCATGGGGTGTCCAAAACAGATCTGCAGTGGTTTCTTCATTAATCAATTAGTCGATAGATAGAAAATAAATTTGCACCTATTTTGATGATGAATCATTTTCGTAAATCTTCAAAGCAAAATGCCAAAAATCCCTCGATTCCAGCCTCTCAGATGTGATTGTTTGATGCTATTCTTGTCATTTATCATGGTAAACTGACAACCATGGACTGGGGGAAATTGTCATTGCATTGCCTTTTATAGACAAAAAGATTCATTCATTGAAGGACAATGAAAATAATTATTTGTACTTCTAGTCCAAAATACAAAGGGTCCATCCTCCAGCTAACACGAATGTCCTCAGCAAATTTAATTGGAATCTATCCTTTAGATTTCTTGTGTATAAGTGGAACTTTAGCCTGATGATGGTGCCAGAAGACAAAGGTCAGGGGTCCCCAGATACCATGATATCTTTGTTGCCTTAGATTGATTAATCAACTGACCAACTCGTTTTGCAAACCTTTTGGCTCTGCCTTTTAGCAGAGTGCAAAAAAAGACACTTGAAGCCATATGGAATAAAAAGGGGAAATATATCATCATCAGAAGCCGCAATTTACAGTTCATCACTTGGTCTGTAAAGGTCACAGCCACATGAATTTTTCAGACATGCCACTTCAACAAGGACTAATCAAATCCTACATTCTCTTGGGCACATGGATTTGCCGGACAATCATCCCTAATGACCTCACTAATAACATTGTGTAATTCATGGAGGAATGATTGGAATATCCACCACGAATTTGCTCTGTGTGCCGGGGGTTTGGGGGTTGCTGCCGATACATCGACAAGTTCCTAACATCAAGCATCTGCAGTGTGTGTTTATTGATCTGCCCTTTAAGGTTCTGCTCTCGTCCTGATGCTCTTGCATTTGCTGTTACAGTGAATACCAGGTGTTGTGGTTTGGCAGGAAAAGGATCTGTATTTGGGAAATCACAGTGTTCCAGGTCTGCCATAAAAATTCTCTTTGATCCACTGCTTGTTGTGCTGCATTATTCTCCTCCCCGTTTGCAAACTCACCATACATTTGTGTTCTCTCTTCCAGTCAGCATCCCGTACTCTCGTTGCCCTCCCACTCTTCCTCACCTCCTCTACTTTCCCCCCTTTTCTCATTCTGTCACCGTCTTATACCTTTTTTTTACCCACCACTCCTTCCTCTCCCTCTCTGTCTCTGATTAAGCTTGCTGGTGCATTAATAAAGTGCAGCTCCCCCTCCCGCCTTCCTCCAGTGGGATTAGGCAGAGCACTAATTCCATCTCCAGTCCTGGCCGCTTTGAAGTCGACTGCCAGGGAAACCGCCGGCTTCTTCAATTTACCATTTGCATAATCCCACCACTGCACTCATACATGCTCATCAGAGTGGAGGCTGAGCTAATATGCTGGATAGAGCTGCATATTGGCATTATAATAATCCAGTCATTTCTAGTAGCATTGCTTTCTTCATCAGTGGCACTATCAGGGATCAATGGATTGCTGTCGTTATCGCTATCAGAATGTCATCTTTGTTACGACCCACTTCCTCATCACTCCTGGTTAATTTCGCTGTCCTTATCGTGATTCTTAATTAGCATGTGCAAATGCTAATTTTTGCTCATTGGCAACGGCTGATTGTATTTGTGTTGCATTATCTTCCTGAGCGGTACCGTGTGGGTAATTCCCACGACTGTGGCGAGGCGCCGCAGTGATCCAAGAGGAGTGTCTGTGTACTCAGAAACAACACAGCAGAACTAATGTGCGAAAACAGAGCAGCTGTAAATGTATGAATAATCATTTCAGAAACCTTCCCTATGAGGAGAAATATGAGATGGGGAGAAATGAAAACACTGAAGGTTCCATAAAAAGGGATTGCCTCTATGTTTCCATAATCCATGAGTCAGCAACCTATGGTCAGCACCCGTGACAGTAATTTAGGAACAGCAAGCATATCCTATTAGTTTTTTAAACAGCATATGATTAGTGAAGTCCTCCTTTCACTAGACTAGTATTAGTTGGGGACCTGATGTGATTTGTTCTAACTGCAGAGGTCGAGATTCAACACTGATTTTTTTTGTGCAGCCACAATCCATTTCTAACGTTAACCACATGTTTATTATTGTCTTGGCTTGACGATGTGATTGTCGTGGTGTCATCTATGTGTGAAATCCGTTGCTGAACAACAAATCGATTTCTACACCAGAGGCATCTGCGTTGCAGTTTAGGTGCAACAGGAACACAAGCATAAATCCAATTCACTGGGGTGGCAGTTGAAATTGTTAATGAGAGCTCTGACAATGTTTTGGATGCATATTCAGGAGGCCAGTGCAGGTACTCAGCACGGAGGGCCATTAAATCTCAATCATATCCACAGATAATCCTTGGGATTTGGTCAGTACATTTGAGTGAAACACATATCTGCTGAGAGGGCGTCCCACAAGCGTGAAAGGTGCATTTCTAAATTACATGAGGTCCCTCATGATTAGCACCTAGAACAGATAGTTTGTCAGCAGCTGAATTTTTCAAAGTTTTCATGCTAAAGCCTTTTGAGACACAGTGGAGTTGCCTTCATGCCCTTAAGAAGAGAACACATCAACTGTAGCCTGAAAACTGCAGGAGAAGGGCGCTATCAGTAGAGCCCCAGCCAGGTACATGAGGTTTTAGTGCTGAGGCATCACATAAAGTACTGTAATCCCACCACCCAGCAAACACTGCTTTCATCAAAGGAGGAGAGACACAAACGCTTAGTCAGCTGTGTTGATCTCTGGCAGGTGAAAGTTTGCAGTGACCACAGTTACATCAGACATTATGTTGATGTCTAAAGCCCTGTGGTGTATCTTACTCCAAAGGGAGGGCATGATGGTGGAGGGCAAAGGTTAAAGATGCCCTGGATGAGTGTTGGAGAAAAGGGTGGTTTAATCAACCAAATAGCCAAGCTAGCAAGTGGTAGCATGCTAACACAACATTCTAAGATTGTGAACATGGTGAACATTAGCATGTTGGTTCTAGTTTTAGGACACATTTGAATGCAATGTTACAATTTAAACATGAATTCATGGTTTTTAAAACATAATTATTTTTTTTTTCTGTTTAAAAATCATACATTTATGAAGCCCATTATACATGAGGTGAAATACATATAAAAGACTTCTGGTCAGATACAGTAAAAGGCCTGAAACTGAGGGACATTGCAATAATGAGATATGGGGCTGAGGGATGATGAGGTCTTCAGCTAAATTTCAAAATCGAAATCTTTTCAGACCCCCTCTCCCTCCCAAGGCAACCTCAGCAGACACTTTTCCACATTGGAAAATGTAATTGATGCGCTAGATTTTAATTTGGACTTTGACAAAAGGGTTTTAAATAAAACAGGGAGCAGCTGGCTGGTCACACATTAACATTCAGGAGACAGAGAATGAGCTCTAATCGAGTATAAAGCGGAGCATAGGCAGTCAAAGGTAAAATTCCAATGAGTGGAATGGAAGCGGTACATGGTGGCGTGTGTGATTGTGTTTGTGTGTGAGATACAATAAGAAAGGATGCAATCAAAAAGCTAATCAGCGTATCAGTGTTTACACAAAGGAATACCTGTAGTACGAGCTGAATGTATGAAAGGATGAACAAAAACGTCTAAGGCAGTGTACTGATGTATGCATTATTTAAGCTACTAGACCTCCAGCTTGTCAAATAGACACAAACGTTATGATAAAAGCAATTATAATAAATATGAAAAACCTGAGTTTTATCTATAAAAAACAACATAATTCAGCATTTTGTGAAAAAAAGTTAGGCTTTTTTCTGAGAGTAAAGCAAGATAATCAATATCAATATTATGCTGGTGTGTTAAGGATTCGAATGTAGTTCATATAAATCCTTCAAACAGGAAAAACACAACTAGTCTGGTTCTGTGTATTCAGTACTGCAGTAGCTGATAAGCTGATCTTGTCAGTTCGGCTGCAATGAGAAAAGTTCACAAGCGACTGTTAGTTACTGTTAGATCAGCGGTAATAGGATGACTTCAGGCAGTCGAGTGTTTGATACCCTGGAAGCCCTCAGTGAGATTGTCAGTGATATATAATGGAGAGTATTGGTGGAAAGAGAAGATCATGACTGTGGGAACATTTCGACCTTTTATCCACCAAGAAAGTAAATAAAGCTGTGTTTGTGTGAAGTGAATGTTTTTTTATCGTTTACTCTACAGTGTCATTTATTCAAACACTGAAGCATTTCATCCTGATCAAGTTCATATTTCACTGCTGTCAGTATATTTGACTTTTTTTTTTTGTGGTGTCTGCTGTGCAATCATGAGTTGGCATATAATAATAATAATAACACCTCATCAGTGTTATTGCTTTGTGCCAAGCAATAACATTCAGCAACACCGCAACCATGGTGCAATAGTCAAGGTGTCTTAAAGACCCACATTTGGCAAAGCCAGAGGATCCACTACAGTACTGGATGACTCACAGGCCTGTATATCCCCATTTATTTCAGATGGCTATGCAATATCTTTGCTTGCCAGCATCCTCAGTGCCATGTGAGAGGATCTGGAGAAGTAGTCAGCCAGGGAAGAAACGGTCTAAAGCCCAGCACAGCAGAGGAAATTCTATTTTTAAATAAATAAAAACCTTCAGTGAAAACATAAATACATTTTTGCCCACGTCTGCAAGCGCATCCCCCAAATCCTCTTGTATTTCTGACTGTACAGAACACTGCTGTATTGTTTCCATCGATTGCAGCAAATTACAGTTGAACCCATTTACATGTTTGCATGATATTGTACATCTGTGCACTTAGGAATGATCACGTCTACTGTAGCTCTCTGATGAATTAACGGTCATTATCAGAACACTGGAAACAACATCCTTGTTTTAACTTTAGATTCATTGTTAGGCTTTAGGTGAATGAACATCGTGTGCTGGCTGCACTCTCCTTAATGGCTGCTACAGTTACTGCAAATCACTAGATGTCGCTGTGCCTTCTTTCATCAAAGCCTCAAAGTTTTGACTCTTTTTCCGACACAATCAGGAAGAAGCATCAGAGGATTCACGAGGCTTCGTATGCCCATACCTTGTTTCTGTAGTTCAGACTTTGGTGTAGTCAAAAAACGCTGCACCTGCACTAGAGCGCTCAGAGCAATAACTCAGCTGCACAGAGGAGCTGTCAGCTTCCTGACATCATGTCCAGGACTCCCAAAGCTCCACTCCCCTCTGATGGATGAAAATGCAAATACAACCTTCGCTTCTCTATCAGGCAACAAACTTAAATGTTAGAAGGCTGCATCTCTGTAGCTGCATATGTGAACACTGGTAATGTGCACAGATTTTGTTTTCAGTGTTCTGTAATATCATTTACAGTGATTTTTTTCCTATTCGTCGTCAAATGGTGATCACTGTGATCACATGAAAGATTTGAATAAAACACATTTTGATTGTTTTAAATAAAATAGTGAATTGAATTAACATATTTTACATATGTAGAATAAAACAATTTAATTTAAAGCACAATAACAAATTAGTTAACCACAATATATGAATTACACAGTGAATTTAAGTAAATTAAACATGGATTTAATTAGAATTACTAAGGAAACAAGAATAACAAATTCTCAGAATTTTTGTGCTGAAACAGCTTATATAATTTATTTGAAATTACTCAAAAATATTAAGTTCAGTCAACTTCAAAAATATGTCTAGATTTAGATGAATGTATTGCATGCAACCACTTTCAATATTAAAATTGAGTAAATTCAACAAAACGTTTTTTTCAGATCATGTATACTGTCCCCAGTCTAACATTTAAAAGAAGATGCTGACGGTGATTAATATGTTTGCAGAAGAGACAGGGGTACATGGCACCTCTCCTTCAGTTCCAACACTTTTCTGGCATCAGTTTCACACCTTTTATCTGATTAAGCGCTCAGCTCTCCCTCCTGGTACCGGCTGTCTTGTTGACAAGCTCTGTTGGAGGGCACAACACAGAGAAACACCAGCAGTGCTGATATTTCTGGACGGGAGACGTCAGTCACCAATATCTGACGCTTACATTCAATATCCTTCAATTTCCCCAAAGAAGACAAGATGATAAATTTTCAAGAGATGCTAATTCTACTTTTAGGAAGAAAAGAATCCTGTCTTTCTCGTTGCAATCAAAATATCTAATTGAGTACAATAATAAACCTATTCTTGTACACATTACGTAACATTACATCAATGGGGGACATTTTGTTTTGTCCCAGTCTGTCCCAACATTACAATAACATGGTTTATTATGGGATCAAGCCGTGCAATATTTTTGGCCTTCAAACTGGCTTTCAAAGTGTCTGATTAGACCCATCAAATGGTCAGAAATTTTTGTTGTGACTTGGCTGAGAACGTAGCATCAGTCGTGACAGCTGTATTGTTCTGGCAGATGATAACAAACTATGTATTTTGTCTTTTGGAGGACTTGTTGGACACAGCAGAATAGATGTTGGACTCCAAACAATCATAGCTTTCCCCATGGACTGACTTCACTGTCTCACTTGACAGCACCAACAACATCATTCCTTTGTTACTTCATCATGTTTACAGTTGTACAAGGAAGACCACTGTGTGCTCCTATGGGTCAACATGACAGAAGACACAGACGTTGTCAAACTAAGGGAGAAAAGAAAAAAAGAATCTGACATGCGAGTGTTTATACTGGCACATTGTGAGGCATCCCAGATGCTACGTGGGCTGACACACCAAGCTGGCCAAACCAAAAGCATTCATTTTTCATTCCCCACACTCCACATCTGTCGAGTCAGAACATTATTAATATTATTGTAATTATTATTGGGCTGATTTCTTGTATTCCAACCACATGGGGACACCACTGTTATTTCTGTACAAGGACTTATAGTTGCTGTGCTCAGACAGGACACAAATCAAATTTTAGAGGCGATTTCCTACAAAGTCGAAGGAAAAAGGTGATTAGATGTGAATTTGCCCGGGGCAGAGTGAACTGGAGGGAAACAACAGCAAGAACCAGAGTTTCTAGTGAGCAGTGGAATCAGTCAGAGGCTGAGCTGAACACGAACACACACATACACGCTATCCCAGGCTCAGTTGTTTCTTACTACAGTAGTAGTAGAGTAGCACCTGATGTACACAGATTATCAAATACAGGTGTGTTTATATTCCTTTAAAGGAGAGTCACTGGATCGGATGGAGAGAAGCAGAAGAGAGATGACAAAAAAAAAGAAAAGCAGCAGAGAGGCGGCTCATGGATGATATATGCCCCAGTAAGCAGTGAAGCCCTGACAGCTTTCACATCTCTGAGAAAACATTATCCAGGAGGGCATGCAAGAAGAGATTTGCCAGGACCTGCAGCCTGTCCACACATTATACTGCTGTCAGCAGAGGGCCAGGCAGCCACACTGACCCACAACACACACAACGCACGGGACCACACACACACACAGGAAAACAAAGAGGTAACCTGGGTTCTAGGTGGCACGCATGCTCTCAGTGTTATTATTTATTTGATTCTGTGACATTTTCATTTTTGCTTTATTAGAGTAAACACTGAGCTGTGTCCTAATCCTGAACTAACGTGATCTGCTCCTCTTTCCTGTTGAAATTTTGAAATTACTCTCCTTGGGTGTCTGTTGGTAGTTTTACTTCATGTAACTCTAGATCGTCTGCCTGACAGTAACAGTTCATAGAATTTGGGATGGACTTTCCTGTTTGAGTGCACACCGGTCAAAGAGTTTGTTCTAGCATGTTTAAAAGCAAGGCCCTGTGCACTAGGAGTTCCCTATTCTTCCTTTGCACACTGGGGAATAACATGCTTTGTTTGATGCTGCACCGCTGACTTCATCTCCCATGATAACCTGGGCGGATATGCTGCCAATCGCTGTCTAGTTAGCCCCCGCTCTGAACTCTGTCTGTTAACATGTCATGCGATGTCACCGAGGTTGCCTTTGGAATCTCCTTTTCATGCAGAATCAGAGCCTTTTCAAAGGTTCTGTGAAGAGATAAGCGTACCCTGCCAACCTGACTCTGGAATACAAATGCCCTTTTTAGCATAGGGAGGTGAAAAGGGAAAGATAACACAGAGGAAATTTGTCAGGGAGGAGAGTGAGCATGAATGTGAACGTTATGGCAAGGGAAGGGAAGGAAGGGACAGAGACCAATGTATGCACAATCAGGGAAATGTGGACAGAGAAGCAAAGACAAATATGGGAAGAGAGAGCTGTGGGTGTGATAAATGGGTTTTGCTGAAATATGGCACTGATTTTGTCATTTTGTTGAACAGAAGATTTCAGCCAGCGTTCTCTCCAGAGTGCAAATTCAAAGGAGGCTCTTTCACATGGGCTTACATAGCTACAGAAAACCAACAATGACATCTTCCAAGCCAAAATATTTTTTTCTAGGTTGCACTAGGGGCACTAGGTACACTTGGTTTCTAAGATTCCTGGCTGGTTAACGTCCATGTTCATGTCCACACTGATTTATCACTGGCAGTGACATCTCTGTAGAGTTTTTAACATAAAATACTGTATATTTTGTTTTGTTTTTTTAGGACATTTCCTCCCATATCTGGAAACAGCTAGCCTAGCTCTGTGCAGAGGTAACAAAATCCTCCTACACCTCTAAGGCTCACTCATCAACGCATTATATCTCATTTGTTTAATTCGTGCAAAATCCAAAGTACAAAAGTGACGTTTAGCAGCTTTACAGGAGGTTTTGTGCTTGATCGTTTCTTGGCTGGGAGAAGTCGCTGGTTTGCAGGTAACTACACAGAGGATCATCGAAGTCTGCAGGACTCAGCGTCTTGGGGTCTCAAATGTTTGTACAGAATTTCATGGCAATCTCTCAAACATGTTAGATTGTGAGAGCAAGTGTAAGAAAGAGAGAACGAAACAATACAAGGGGCAGAAATGACAAAAGAGGAGTACAGAGGCATCCGCCTGAGGGCAAGACCATCAGTCAGCTCTTCAGAACTTTAACTCACAGCGATTCTGAGAGCAGGTTTCTTAGATTTCCTCTCTCATATGTTCACTCACCAATCCTATGATGCATATTAAATCACCGGGTGAATAATGAAGCCTATCTCACATAAATTAGAGAGACATGCTTAATTCCCCTCAGGTTCAATCACCATGAATATTAAAGCAAACTCACAAGGTTACAGAGAGAATTGGAGACAGGCAGAACAAGCAGAGGATAGATGAAGAAATATGAAGAATGAAGGACAAAGAGAGAGAGCAGATAAAGAAGAGAGCTTCTGGCAAGAGGGGAAAGCAAGTCGTTATAAATTTATATCAGCGATGGTCATGTAATCATTTTGCTCACATCTGAAAACAGGGTTAGAAAGGGGGCTAATTAAATTGCCAGCACTGCGTGGCATGTCACTCTTGAATCTGCAAGGTTATTTTTCAAAGCCATGTGTCCTGAAAGAAGAAAAAAATTAAATAAACATGCAGCTGTTACAGTGTAAGCTGTTTCACAGAGAGATTCTCTGACAATTACATGAATGTACAGCCTGTGCTGATGGTCTCTGTGGTATAATTAGAATGAACTCTAGGTACTTGCATCATGTACTGTATGATCTGAACTACATGGATGTATTGTAGCCATATAAACTTGGATCAGAGACACATGTTGTGGATGTTCTAACTAAAACAGCTGAACTATTGTACAGAATTTTCCTGAGACAACAGGTAAGTTTCATACCAGCTGTTTTTGATGACGAATCAACAAAAGCAAAACACAAAGTTTGATGGAAACGGGCTAAATCACAACACGCGTGACTTAAATGTCCACTGAAGAGATGAAAAGCAGAGGAAGATGAAAATATATCTGTGTGGGATGATGAGGAGACTTTAACATTATGTTTTCTACATTTTTCACCATTTGAGGTTTGACTGGTCGCCTTTATGTGCTTGCTTCCTCTGCAATGGTTTGATGGCAGAATGGAACAATAGTGTCACCATTACCCATTGCACACATGAGTAAACAAGGAAAGGTGGGGTTTGCTGCGCTGTTTATGGGTAGAAATTACAGAAAATGTTTGTTTCAGTGATTATTTTTAAATTTAAATGTGGACCATTTACATTTTTCTGAAAGTTACTTCTACTTTGCTCCACACTTTCATGAGCAGACTGCCAGTTGAAACATTATCGTTTTGACAATCAGCTCTTCAAAGCTGCAAAGTAGGCATTTATTTCTGTGAAAAATGACAAAGATTGCATCAAATCGCCAAAGTCAAAGTCTTGCATTATATCTGATGACACTCTTATTATTGACTGTGAGAATTGGACTCTGTCTCTGTCTGCAATTCACCAGGGGAGGAGAGAACATGTGAAAGTGGACTGGCACTAAATGACTGAAAGATCAAGGGGATTTTGGAGCCACAGGGTGAAGCGTATGGCAGATTACCGATCGGAATAAGACATTCATGTTTTCAAATAGATATTTCTCCTCGCTTGAGTGAAGTTTCCAATTTTAGCCATTGGTTCAGTTCAGAGGATGTTATCTGAAGTGTGTAAATAAGACTCGAAGGGCTGAAGCTGGTGTGTGTGTGTGTGTGTGTGTGTGTGTGTGTGTGTGAACAGCAGTCCACAACCCTGACTCTACCAGTGGTGCGCAATAAGAGCTTTACTATTTTCAGTAGAATTACATCTGAAACCTGCAGCAAGAGTCTGGAGCCATGCAAACTCTGCACTGTGCCTTAGCTCTTCGTGTTAATGCCAGCATGGCAAAAATGCTCACTCTGACAAAGCTAACATGCAGATGTTTCACAGGTATAATGTTTACTATGTTCACTGTTGGTTTCACATGATGGAGTGCCAAACTTTGTTAATAAGAACTAAACACAGAGATCAACTGAGGCTGATGGGATTATCATTAGTTTTGCAGGCATTTGGTCACAAACCAAAGTACTGACACAATCTTGGCCTGCGATAGACATTTTTCTCCACAGACATTTTGACTTGTCATAGCAGGAAAAGCTCAGGTGGAATCAATAACATTAACCATGGCTCAGTTCCATTAAGCGTCTCAGTAAATCAGCATGCTCCCCTAAGTGGAATGCAGCCATTATTAATTTCATTAAATACACCTGTGCTTTATTGGTTTTCACTTGGTAAAATGTCTGCTGTGAAAAGGGGTTTATTCCCTCGCCATCCTGTGATGGTCCTCTGTAATTTCCACCTCCGGCCATCACCTGACTCTCACACCCACCTGCATACCTGTCCTCAATCTCCTAATCAGCTCCTCAGCACAAATACTGCCCATTTCCTCTCAGTTCTCTGCCAGGTTGTGTGTTGTGCACAGTCAGATTGAGATACGCTTTGCCAGATTTTCTCGTGTTGTGTGGCCAAAAGCACGAAGGGGACAGGAAATAGTACCAGTAGGGTTGTAAAGTAGCTAGCGGGCTGACAACAGCAGTTCACAAAGTTAATTAAAATTATGCAGGATTTTATCAAACATTCGACAGCCATTAACCACTGCCACTGTCCTCACACTCACTACAAACAAACAGCAAACTAAGGAGCAGTCAGGCTGGATTTTGTCTGGCAAAATGAAATAAATGGGAAGTAAAACTCGGTGTGACTCCACAGTTACTGTCCACTGTCTTCCTGTTACCTGTTTGACTTGCCTTCCTTGCCCCCTGTTGTTTTATCAGCCTGTTTAAACTGACATGCTGATGAACCTTGCTGCCCCTTGAGTCCATTAGCTGCAATAATAAGCCTCCACAGTTTTTAGCTGAGCTCTGGCCTCATACTTTTCATGCAGCTTTACAAGTTCAGTCCGAACCGTTTGTACGACTCTGACAGAAGCAAATTACTCTGTATGTTGTGTTCTAATTTGGATTTTAGTAATGAGAAAGAAAAATTGCCATAACTTACATCCCAGCAAACATATATTTATTTATAAAGCTGGCTGTAAATGCAGCAATACAGAAAGACAGGAAACAGATGAGTCACCCTGTGTTTTTTTGCCTCTCTCTCTCTCTCTCTCTTCTGACTTCTAATCGGATAATAGAACGGCTGCATGCTCTCCTCTCCATCTGGCATTCTCACACTCCCATGTCTTAATACCCCCATCTCTCCTCACTCTGTTCACACTTAGCAAACACACAGCTGGGCCACGAGTGAAAAATTCTCACTTTTGTCGAAAGAGCACACAGTCAGTCGCACAGGCGTGACAGGATAACTTAATATTTAAAGAAACGGACGTTCGAACAGATGACCCGAGTTTAAGCCCCAGGAACCGGAAACATCAATCCTTCTTAAAGGGGCAAAATAGTGGTTTTAGTCCATTGACAGCAAATAAATGTAGTTCTATAAATGCAGTCCTTGCTATATCTTCCCCTGCTGTTGTTTAACTGACATCAGACCTGTGCTCATACATTAAGTAGTTACACATTATTGTACAGAAGCTGGCGAACATCTTCACCTCAGCAGCACTGTGTTATTATTAAATTCAAAATGTTTCAACCAAATTATGCTTGTGAATAAATAGCTGAAGTTTCCTTCAATGATCAGTTCTTGCTGCATTGCAACACTGTGCCCCTGCTAGAACTGCATGGCTCCGTTTTCTGACTTAAATGAAAATCAAATCAATCATTAAAAAATAAAATAGGGTTGCACAATTTTCAGGCCATTGTTTTCGTAATTACAGGTTTTAATTTAACATAATGTGAAATCTCTAGCTCTGTGCCCCTCGCTACAATGGAGTAATCCATCCACCCACCAGCTCATTCAAGGCTTTGACAGAAAGGAGTGGTTCCCGGCCCACCATCCTGTGGAGAATCGATTGGCCCTGGCTGCTGAGAAAAAAGATCATGGGGATGAATTTGCAAAAGGCAACTTCACATATATACACAGGAACATGCTCACGTTATCATGGACACACTCGCAGGAATGCAAGTGAGACACATGCTTGCAGACGCCCTGGGGCACATTCAGCACCAGAACAGCACCTCTGATCTTTGTAGATTTGGCTATTTGAACAGGTAGATGAAAAATAAAACCCCTCATACACTGCCCTTCCACCTCCCTCCCATCTATCTCTTTTCATGCAGAAGGATGAACTTTTTTATTTTTATAATTTAATAATTTAATAATTTAATAATTCTAATTAAAGGTTACCTTTTAGCCTTTAGCTTGTACTATAAAGTATCAGGACAGTGAGCTTCTGCAACAGCACTTACCCAGAGGCCGTTCATGCCCTTAATGCCTGAACACCTAATGTGCTGTTATTATTCCTCTCTACAGCAGCCCTGTGGTCTGTTTGGTCGTGCCTTGTTGTTTCCTCTGCTTTTGCATGTAATTGGTGGCTGGGGCCTTTCACTTGGACTGGCTGGGAGCACCTGGACCCGACGCTTCCAGTCACTACAGACGCTGCCACTTTAAGTTACGGTCACATTACATTTCTGTTCAGTGAAATTCTCCCACACTCGGCCCTGATAAGAGACATGCAGCCATGTTTCTGATGCATTATTAAATAAATATTGATCAGAGAAAATCACAGACCGTAAACAGTGTATGAAAGTGATGCTACAGTTTGTTGTCTGTTCTTAAAAATAGTGACTGAAAAAGCCAGAATAAAAACTCAATTTCCAAAAAAAAAAAAAAAAAAATGCAGCTGTGATTCTATTGACTGACCAAGTACACTGCAAATCTGCCATAGCTGGCTGGAGATGAATGGGTGAATATTGACATCCATATCTCACCTCCTTTTCTAACTTAATCTGCTTTTTAAAAATAAATCAGTTTATTCATTTTTCTTCAGGATCTTAGACTCCCACCATGCAACTATCCTGAAAGCTTTTGCTTTCATATAATTATTTTTCTAACGTAATAGACTTCTAATAATTGTAATAATTAGTAATGTTATTATTTACAAGTGTCAAGAATTTTTAAGTGACAAATCAAGGACAGCAGCGACATTTCTCTGAACATCACAACTGAATTGCTGAAGTCCATCCACACGCTTCATTTGCAACGTGGCGGTGAGATGGAGGTGGATGGTGAATTTATACAGTGTTTAATTTATTGATCTGAGTCAGCCTGACGTTTGTGATTCCATATTAACGGCCCAACTCTCTCAGACAACATCTAATTTGGTGTTATCAGAATCACTAACAGGAACACAGCTGTGCTGTCTCATCAGCCATGCCAGGGGAAAAGAAGGAAGGCGAGCTGGGACCTTAACAAATCAGCTGCAAATGACAAAACTGATTTGATTTTTCATTTTGGCATGGGAGAGGAGCACATTTTCAGGCTGAAAATGGGAAAGGGTACATTAATTCATTAGCATGAAATATAACTTTAGGAAGAATTTGGAGTTGTTATCATTGCTCTGGGGAGAGGCAGCGCCGGGCTGGGCCTGCACCTCAGATGGAAACCCCAGCCAAGGTTGTGCATGCTGAGTAAAAAGCACACCCTGACTGACACACAGGATAGATGGCTGTTGTAGCTGGCGGTTTGCCAAGAAAGTCATACCCTACAGTCCTCTAGTCCACCGCTTTTAAATATAGAAGACCATATGTCCAGAGCAAATGGAAAAAGAGAAGACCAGTGCCAGTAACAGTGATGAGACGTGCAATAAGCAGGCCAGAGATATGGTTCTGACATTTTATTATCTGAATGTCTTCTTTTTATTGCATTTCACATTATTACATTTATTGTAATGCATGAAATGCATTTACTGTGTCAGTGATGGCTTTCACTGCGGCTTTTTTAATGTCTCTCAACCAAGATACAGTGTCTTCTTAATAGTTAATGAAACAAAGAAGAAGTGTTCACCATAGAAAAACAAGGCTAAGAGTCCACGGCCACGCTCGTGGCTCTGTGAGGCTGCACTTGAGCTAAATGCTCATGGCATGGTTACATATTCACAATGACAATGGTAGCATATTGATGTTTTGCAGGTTTAACGTTTACCATATTCACTGTGATAGCTTAGGATGTTAGTATGCAAATATTTGCTAATTAGCACTAATGACAAAGTACAGCAAACACTGATGGGAATGTCATTAGTTTTTGCAGAAACCAAAGTATTGCACAAAATAAAATCCACTCAATAACTACCAATATCTCAAGAAAAAACAAAAATATCACGTACCAGGAGAAAAGTCATGGTATCACCAGAGCCATTAAGATACCAAATGTGATGCCAATCCATCCGGTACATGTTGGCATATTGCACTGCATAAGTGAAAACTTTGCAAATCCATCCTTATAGCTGTGCTGCTTGCATGACTAAAACTCGACACGACGATTCACAAAAACACTCTTCTTTTCTGTATCACATTGAAAGGAAGTAATCAAATGATGGGGTGACTCACTTGTTTGATGTCGTATTCATCCACGTACCTGACAATGAGCCACTGAACGGACAAAGCAATTAGAGCAGGGATGCTGAACTAGCTTTTTAGCTAACATTAACTCATGCTGCATCCATAAAGTTTATTCCTCAGACTTGACCTGCCTTATATAGGCTTAATCTATATAGATCAGTATTTCCCTTGAAAAATCATGCCATATACGTGACCCCTGATGGATCATCTTCATCATTATGTATTTCAGTCAGCATCAAGAATTTGACTATTTATATCAAATAGTTGTACAGTTAGCTGTGGTGAAAAAGGCTTTAATCTCCGAGGGAGCGCTCACAGAATCCAAGAAGCAGTGAGGACTCTGCTGGGGAAGTAATCCCCCTCTTGACAAACACATAATATGCAAACATCCATCTCATTTCATCATTACTTCTCTTGAATGTTTGACCTTCTCCGTGCAGAATGATGAAAATACAGTGTGAGTTTGTTTTCACTGATTGAATGAATGTGGAACGTTTCTCTGTGTCTGTGTGTTTCTCTCAAATCTGAGTTTTAACACGTGGACCCAACAAGCAAAATTTTTTTTCATTCTACAGCCAGTTTGGAAACCAAACTCAGTCCAATACACAACATACGCAGGTGTGATGGGGAGACTTAAAGCCTCCAGAGCAGAAACACTGAGGACAGACTTTTCTCATAAGAGACTTCTTGTATACAGTAGTCAAACATTTTAAATGAAAAATATTTGCATATTCATAGATGCTGGGTTTATCACTGAGGGAGAAGGAGCTGATGTAATTTTAAGAATTTTTTAAAAGTATATTGACTTTTTTTTTTTTTAACACATCAGACAGCATTTTTATTTATGTATTAAAACATGACTGGAGGGGATCTTTAAATCTCAGCTGACTTACTGGAGAATTTTGTACTAATTTCTACTTTATTTCAAATGGACACATGGCGCTGTCTCTTTTTATTTGATCACTGAGTCAGCAGTTACTTTGCAGCTAATGATTTTGCATGCAACTCATAGTGGATTAACTTTCCCGACAGTATAGTTGCTAAATATTCCACTGTTCACAAACTATCTGTCTGTTTGCTGCTGGGCTTGAAACATGAAGTGAGAGCAAGTTGAATGAATGAATCAAAATAGAAATGTTGTGGGTCATAAAACCAAAACAAAGAGCTGAAAGCTGTCAGGTTATAAAGAATTATTTGATTAAACGTACTGTTTACGATGGCAGGGAGTAATAGCAGGTTCCGATGTGGTATTTTGAACTTTGTTGCTGGGCCAACCACTTTGTTTACATTTGGTTCACAGATCGTGATGATTGTTCCGTGGTTTTTGACTGCTGATAAATTTGCACTGAAACTACGTTTCTGCTGGATAGTCACCAAAAACCAGGATCATGGACAGAAATTGTAAAGCTAAAAAAGGTAAGCTGAAATTTAACCTTGAGCACAGGGTTCTGCCCTTCCTTAAATTCATGGCATCACTTCTCATTGCTATGCAGATGACGCATGGCTTAACCTCTCTGTAGAGGTGAATTACAAAAGGCCACTCGATAACTGTTAACTGTAAACTGAAATACAGCTGAGGTTATATGGGAAGGTCACAGACCAAAATTAGCCAACCTGAAATTTTGAACTTTGAGTTTTTACGACACATTATCTGTCTGTGCTAAAATGGTTAAAATGTGCATAGAAATAAAGTTGTCTTATTAAAATCTGAGCAATGTCTCACCGCTGAAATTGTAGCTTAATAGTTTGTTTTGCTATCACTCGGCAGAGTCATCGGAAAGATACATGCTATGTCAGATACCACAGAACTGGGCTACCCTGCCTGTGCATACTGATCTTCGGAGTCTTCCACCACAGGGTAGTGTTGCAGTTTATAAAAAGTATGGACCATATGGAAGCCTCATATATGAAGGCTACATTTGTCCACCTGCTCCTCAAAACGTGCCTTGTTCCGAGCTGCAGCAACCACCAAAGCGAAGTAGGCTAAGAACGGGGCAGAAGTATATGAGGCTGCTGGAGAATATCAGAGCTGATGAGGCTGAGGCTGCAGCTCAGGCAAGAAACATCTCAGAGGATCAAAGGAGCAGAAAGGATGATTATGCAGCGATCAGCAGACCAGCACAAGATGTTGTACAAGCACAGCCAAGCACCATGCCAGGCCACGAAGATCCAGCTGATGAATCAAAACAGCAGATAAAAGCAGAGGCTGCATTTACCAGAGAGTCCAACACCAATTGCCCATTTCCTTTTGAAATCCTCGAAAGAAGAGAGAGTTTACTCTCAGAATTCATGGAAGAAACGACAGAAGATTTTACATTTTTTGAACCTTGGGACATTTTAAACTGTTTGTACGCTGAGGGAAATCCTCCCCCCTACAGTTCTGCCCACACTGCTGAGCATTGAGTGAGCTTTCTCCTGAAAGACTGGGAATGTGAAATATTTTGTAAATAAAAATTTTGAACAGCAATTAAATTGAGTGCTTTACTGGTTAAGTTAGCGCTTCATCTTGGACAAGAGCTCCAGTTTGGACACTCCACTTTTTACCTGCATGAGTCATGAGAACACAAATATTCAAATCACCCACCTGACAACTTCACTGAAATGGAAAAAAAAAATCTTGTATGCATCCCAGAAATTACAGAATTATGAGAGCTGGATACCATATTATCATGTATCTGTATATTTTAGTGAACCTGAGAAACATTCATTCAACATTCATATCAGCAAGTAAAAAAAAACGAGTTCAAAATTGAAATTGAATGGAAAATTGAATTGACTTCATTATATTAAATATTAGACAGGAGGAGAAATAAAAGAATAATAGAATAAAATGGGGGGAAAACAGATTAAAAACAAAAATAATCACTTTAAAAATAACATCATCTGTTCTACTTTCTAGTAGTAGTGATGTACAATATTCACCAGTCATTGCTTTGCCTATTGTGATTTTCTCCATGTGGCTCTCTATGTCCTGCAGCCTGCTGCCCCTAGTGTCAGATGGGGAAACAGACCCATCGTACAACCTCGAGCCTGAGTGCTGCGCCACATCAGTCCTGCATTAACACATACTGTATGTACATATATGAGTCAGGTGTAGTCACCTCAGAACTCACACACTGCAACCACACATTTAAAAATTCATTTCATTTTTTTTTTTTGCTGCAGAACAGCCAAACAGCATGGGTTGTTTCCTTTTATACACCTCCTGCATCCTGTACTTTTTTCTGTGCCCAACTCTTAATGACTATTGATTTCCCCTGCACAGGTTTGATTGATTTTGTTTGTCCTCACTGAATCAGGAGGCCGGAGATTAAAGTCCTCACCTTCTCACACAGCAAGAACAACTGATTCACTTGTGATGCCAAACCATGACTGTAATCAGCCTAAAGGTCACGTTATGTGTCCCAGTGACACATGACTTTGGTTCTGGACCAAGTACCTACAAAATGTGACGATGGTTCCTCAGCCTCAGCTGAAAGACTGGAAGTTGTTATTAGCAGATTTACTTGGCTAAAAGCTAAAAATCCTTCTTTTACACATTTATTCTCTCTGGTGGACATTTCCCCAATGAATACCTCAACTATATTTTGTCTTTTGATGGAGAGACAGACCAGAGATTTGTATCTACTTTTCTGTTGCTGTCACAGTCACTGTGTTTCCTCTTCAGGCTGAACAAGACAGTAAAGAATTTATCTATTCCTGCTCCAAGGTCAGGGATAATAACTTACTAAGTGGAAAACTGGATTACAGGCATTCACATTTGCTTGGTCATGGACCCCCCAACACACACGCTCACGCACGCACGCACGCACACACACACACACACACACACACACACACACACACATGCACGCACACGCACACAGACTGAAATGCAGGTGAAGTGCTCTATAAACAAACACAAACTTTGTCATTGCCAACAATTATCTTTTGTGCTCCCAACAAAGTCAGCCTCCTGACCCTTTTCTGAAGACACAGACTTTAATCCTACAAAGTCAAGCAATCGCCGAATCAAGCTGCCTGCAGTTTGTGTGATTTATTCCACTCTAATTGCCTAACTCCAATATTAATAAGTTTCCTCAGCCGTGCTATAATCCCTGCTGAAAAATTATCAAGGAATTACATATGCCGCAAACAAACCTTGTGACTATTTTTTTTTTTAAATAAATGACTTTATAATCCATCAGAGGAATACAAATGTCATTTCTGAAGACAGACAGAGGACAAGGCAAGAATAGGCCTCTGACTCTTTACTTATTTCCCCAGCTGTCAAGTCTCAGACACTAAATCCAAATCTTTGCTAGCCAGAGCTCTTATGTAAAGCCTTAGTAGTAGATTGGTATTAATGGCTGCATACTGTTTAGATGCCCTGCAGAGTTTCACTGATGAAGTGCATTGACATTGCAGTCACAGTGCAGCATTACCAACTCATACTTTGATGTGGTGCATGTTAAAGGTGCCTAATTTCTTCTGTAGAGTTTTAATATTGCAGAAATCAAAAGGATACATCACATTATCATTTGTTGGAGTCACAGCTGTGGTAACAATGGGGGAAACTGGTAAATTAACAGTGATCAAAATAAAGAAGCTAGACAATACAAAATATTTACCATAATATCTGTTCAGCGACTCATGAATGTACTGCAAATGTAGTTATATTGCATTTAATTTCAGGCTTTTTCAAGCTTTCCAGGAAGACGACATCGACATTCTTAATCCCACCTATGAAGCTCTGATTGGTCAACTATTTGTCCAACTGGTGGAAACAGATGCCAGCGGGCACAACTCCAGACATAAATTAAATTTAGGGAGAATTTAGGTGGACAACCTGGAGATATGTGTGGCAATTCAGAGGAAGGGTACCAGGCCAAAAACGCAGTGGATCAGACAGAAGTATTGATGTGTGAACAGGTGATTTAAAGCACGTCTGAGGCTAAGAGGAGTGGAAATCAGGTTTGTGCACTGTACAATACATTTGGCTTTTGATTACAACATTGTGCAAAGGTCCCACAATGCACTCCTCTCTGCAGTTCAGTAACTGTCATAAGCGATGCAGTTTTTTTTAATCCACTGGGAAACTTGTTTTCTTTAAGCTTTTCTTCAGAAATGTTTTAATAATTCTTTCCTGACAAGTTTCTAAGTATCCCCGCCTCTCTCAGGCCATGAAGGCAAGCGTCAGACAACTCTCTTCCTCCATTCATGGCTCCTCTCCTGGATCACCTTCGTTCAGGTGGAAGGACTTAAGTCAGATGGTGGTCCACACCACCCAACTTTGCCTCCTCCCTGAGATTGTTCACCTCCAAAGCTCCCACATTACACAGACTGTGTGTGCGTGTTGTCATACTATGCTGCTCACACAGAGCTTCACAAGGCTTCAGAAACAGCCCAAACTTCTCATGTTCAAAGGGCCACCCTCATCAAACAGCAGCTGTGTCACTGACTGAGTGCAGCTTTTTCCACAAGCGTGTGTTTGGTCAGGACAGGACCCCCTGCTGACATCCGAGCCCACTCTGTGAAGGGCTTGTCATCCTCGACAGCTCAGCTCGGAGAAATGTCGCTGGAGGATATTAGCATGGCATCTCTGTGCCTCTCCACTCGTTTTTATCAGTGTGATAGGTTTCAGCTCTCGATGAGTCATTCGCTGTTGAATGTGCTTAGTGATGTTTGATGTTATTTTTTTTTTTATTGCCTTGGTTGACAATTCAAGCCTCTGATGAGCCATGCGCACTATCTATGGGGAGCCTTGAGGCTGTGATGCATTATGGATATTGTGACGCATGCAAAAGCCCTCTCATAATCACCTTTGTGCAACTGTTTGGCACCACAATAATGTGTAACTATCATCATGGCTTTATCTCCCCGCTGGAGGTCTTTACTTTAATAATTTGTGTGGGTATCTGGTGATCAACACGTATAATAGTCCGTGCTACCACAGTTAATGGAGAAGTTTGTGTTATTATGTGTCATGGGTATTCCGGTGCATGGTTAACTTACTTTTCTCATCTGATTGGAAGTGTTACATAAACCAGCATCTCTGCTGTCTTTCCAGTAGGGGAATGAGGGTGTGATTTCACCCCTGTCGTGGGTTGTTGGTTAATCATAACTAGATGTTTCAGGTTGAGCATCATGATTGGACCCAGCAGGACCAAGTCCAGCTGCGGTTATGATCTTTTCCAGTTTACCTTAAGGCAACACTCATGCAGCCATATGTATGTTGAAAGAGTTATCGTATTGTATTGTTATTGTGCCACCCTCATCAGTCCCACATGAATCACATCTCCTGTACCTACAACATCTCGTAACTTAATTTTTAACCTTGATAAACAGTAAAAGAAATCCTCACCCCTCGTCTTCATGTTGATTTTAGAGCTGATCAGTGCTCGTTTGTCTCATTTCAGCGTTTGACCAGCTCTTTAACTGAATCTTTACCTTTTTAACTTTCCTGTACGTGTGCCTGTCACTATATATTGTGTAATGTCATGAAAAATACCCTGATTAGGTCCTTCCGCATCAGTTATCATGGACGTTGATGTCCCAAAAATTAGCGTGTAAACTATTAATGCCTTGGTCTGCCAGCTACTTACACATTTAAATTTTCAAACAGCTACACATGGCTGTATTATGTCTCTGCGATTCTCATAGTGAGTGGATATTTAATACAGTGGAAAAGCCTCTTTCCTCCGGGGAGATGTCACTCTCTTTGGTACCTTTTATTAAGCTGTAGAATTGGTAGCAGCAGCTTTGTCTGTGTTCCCAGTCAGCCTGAATTTGCAGGTATTAGTCTGAAAAAAGGTCAAGTGTAAAGTGTGTAATAGGATGAACTGGTGTAAGTACATGAGGGGGGATAGAAAGTTGTAAAGTCAAAGTGTAGATAGTTCCTGGAAAGGTGTGAGCGCTAGAAGGCAGGTAAATACAAGCGATTCCATTTAAGCAGTTGAATATATCTGTGCATATTACCCATCCGCTCAATGTACAATTCAGTGGCCAAAACCATCCCACTGTAGCGCTGCATTTTCATTTCTATGGCAGGTCTAATGAAGGGTTGGCAGTGCGAAGGCAATCAGCTGAAATATGTCACTTTTATGAAAAGGGAATTATTCTAATGCGTATTATGGGTGAGTCACCACTCTGAAGCCACATTTGCAACTCGCTCCTTGTTATCTCCTCTCTGTTAATTAAGATTGGTGAACTAAAGAGCCTGGGAACTAGATTTCTCCCTGAATTAAACATACAAATTCGAACTGGCCTGTAGTAAAGCTTTCCCTTCAACATTTTATTGTTCTTTAAACGGCGCTGGGTAACACTCTAGATTACAGCCTGCAAATTGGGCATCAATAATGGTGGTAACGAGGGAAGAAGTGCAGGAAATAAAGGGGGTTACCAATTTGCACTCAGGTAGCACCTAGAAATAAATTACTTTATATGTACTTTTTAAATGATCTTGTGCATATTAATTAGCTACAGGGCACATGCACTGTATCTAAATCTACTAACCTTTAATCATTACCTTGATGTGACTTTTTGTTTTTATTAATGTCAAGTAACTTCAACCTGAAATGTCTGGTTTTACTTTCAGATCACCTCCGAACTTATAAACTTGAGCTGGTGATGGATGATGATGAGCTGAATGAATCTGCAGCTGAAAGTTCACTCAAGTCATTAAATTCAGTTTTTAAGGAAACATGACCAGCGAAGTGCCTAAAAAGCTCTCATAGATATTTTGGTTTAAATCAAACACAGTGTCTGTGAACATTTTACTTATCAATAGGTTAATTAACAACACGTCCTCATTATGTTAATAGAAAAAATAATCTGGGGCACAATTAATAACCGCTACATGGGTTTACTTTGAACGCATCGACAAGGGGAGAAGGTCCAACTGAGGCTGCATGTGTTCAGGGCCCAGACTTCAGTGCTACACCACTGCCTTAATGCAACACACTGCACCTTTGTGGGCAGTGAGGGAGGAAAAGAAAGAGTCTGAATAAATAGTCAACCTTGAACAGCACCTGAAGTGTGAGTGTGTGAGCATCCTCCAGTCCTTCCTCACATCTGGAGGACTGAAGAAAAAATGGAAACACTTTGTAGTGATAGGCCCTTGAAACCACCCTCGTCCTTTGTTTGCATCAGCCTTTGGCAGCTCATATCAGGGGCCTTGGTTATGCTCATCTTGGCTGTGTTTAGAAGTCTGACACTTGGCAGCACTGGACATGATCACAAACAAGCTAATAAAGGCTGACAGATGGCGAGTCTGTCTGAAAGAGGGGCCAAAGGGGTAAGACTCTGTCCTCTATCTGCAAAAAATGTATGTTAGACACTGTGCTACATGTTTTAATTGGAGCCACACGCAGAATTTTAATCAAAACATTACAGTGAATAAATGATTACAACATGAAACAAACAAGATCATTACCATCATCGTGTTTTCCAACCTCCATGACGCGGATAATAAAATCTGCTTTGAGGGAATCTCTTGCGCTTCAGAGGTCGTTGCTCTCAGAATGAGACAAACAATTAAATCAGCTAATTCTCAGTGACTAAAGCCTAATAAAACACTGGAGCACACAATTCGCTTTAGCAAACCTTTAATAAGGTGCTGAATTTGTCAGTCAAGAACGTGACTTTCCTACATGCAGTACACTGTAAGTCAAGAGGGACATGTTTGGTCAGTAGGAAAATCAGAGGCAGCAGTGTTTAAAGTCACCTGACGTGGCTGTGAAGGCACGAGGCTGACAGACGAGCCGATGACTGACAGCTGAGATGACATCGGCTGCCACTCTGCTGTCGGTGGGCAGCAACAACACGGACGTGGATGAAAGCTCTGTCCTCGCACCATTACAGAACAGTTTCCAATCACACATTCCCACTGAGTTCCATGTGGCAGCCGCTCCGAGCATTTTCCTGCTTCCACAGGGGGAGAGCAGACAGCGCCTGCTGTACTTAGACTTAACAAACTACACAAACACTGTGTCATAAACAACGCATGCGTGCAGCCAGTAGGTGAAAAGTGAGTGCACTGCAATAAAGTTTGCAGGGGTGCTGCGCTGGACCAGAAAGTTCATCTTGTGACTCCTTGTGTAATTCTGTTTAAAATGATTTAAATTATATTCAGTTGGAGGCAGTTTGAGCTGCACTGCATCCCCCCAACATGTTTAGGTTTTCTGGATTTGTCCACAGTAAATTTAGCTTTTCTTTGAGTCCAGACTTCATATTGCAGTGTTCAACAGCACTTCCAACCAGCTTTACTTAATGTGCAAAATACACCTAGAAGGCAGTCCTAGTCCCTGATTGGGTAACGAGCAGCTGCTTGTTAAATCAGAATCTAATTACACACAGATTTAAATTTAATAAAAAGGCACAGTGCAAATTACACATGAATAAATCGGGTTCTTAGGGCAGAGCTGCAACAGAAACATTTACTGAAGATGTAATATATCACCACGATTAACATCAGAATATGTTGCAGTCTTTGCTAAGAGGGAAGCAGCGTCTGGGCTCTGGGTATGGCGATGCCAGTTGGTTGACTGAAATACTACCACAACTGCTGGATGGACTGAAATATGATTCCCAGACGATGCATCCTAAAGAATTCAGTGATCCACTGAGGGAATTTGTTGACATTTCCAATAGCATTTAAGTCAAAGTGCCACAGTGAAGTGCAGCCTAGCAGAGCCACAAGCAAGACTGTAAATTTTCATGATGAACATGTCCAGGTTATTTTTAGCATTTTTCTGTCCTGTTGTTGTTTAGAAGCTTGTGCAACCTGGACGACAATTCAAAGGTGTCCTTTGATTTTTGTGCAACAACTATATTGTCCAAAATTTGTATTGTGACATAAGCATCTGTTGTGTTGTTATCCAAAAGATGTTCTTTTCCCTCTCTATGTCCCCTGAAAAGTAAATAGACGTACAATTTCCTCTTTAAACAGAGTTTGTGTAAGAAGTAGGCCTTACTGTAGAAAGGTGGGAAACAGAGGGACGAGCAGAATTAACTATCTGAGGTTCAATCTGATACCAGTAAACAAGAAAAAAAACCCTGTTTTGTAGAAATTGATACTTCATGCATGGCTAAATTCTTAAAAAGGCAGCCTTTTTGATCTGTGTGCTCTCAGTGAACATACAGGAGGAATGAGCAGCCTGGTAACACCTGCTGAGTGCTCTTTTTGCCTTCTGCCACCGAGAAGAATAGCTCTGACAAGGTGACTGGCTCCAAAGAAAAGAACTCAAATCAAACCTCATGAGCCCTGCTCGACAGGCTTGTCCAGATGACAAAAGGACCAAATGGCAGCCTTTACATGAAAAAGTCACACCCTGTCAGCATTATCATCTTTTGTCATTTTATTTATTTATTTTTTTCCCCCCCAAAGATTTATTCAGTCTAAGCCTGCAGATGCTCAGATTACAGGAGGCCTGAAGCAAACTGTGTGGCAAGGTGCAGAAATGCTCTCGACATTTTAGAAACAACAACAGCTGATAGTGGAAATTTTTATTCATTCCAAACTTCAAGATTTTTGTAATTATCGTGGAGGTGGTCAGGGCTGGACTTACACTGGTCTTGAACAACAATCCTGAGTAGGTGTGTCCTGAACCTGGTCGGTGAAATATAAAATTTTTCAGCGTATTTCTATTGTGTGCAGGGATTATAATCAACAAGCTTATACCCTTAGTACACCTTCAGGTATTTAATCATTCTGCCAATTTTAGAGTCCCAGGATGTCATTAATGCTGTTTTCGAGGCTTTTAAAACTGCAATTAAATGTGTCTGCCCGTCTGCGTGTGCAGCCTCCCCAAACACACCACTCATCACTCTGCTTCACTACGCTGGCTTCCCATTGCAGCTTTGGATTAAGACTCTGGTGCGAGCCTACAGGGAAGTAAAGCAAACAGCTCCCTCCTACCTCCAAGCCAGGGTCAAACCTTGCCCTGATCCAGGATCAGGATATGATTGCCATCACTTGGGACAGTAACTCAGGGTCTCCTATAATATTTTTATTCCATTACTGGAAAAAATATTATACATAAAGTCCTTTAAAATCTATATCAAAGATGGCACAGGTCCTCTCCCTTAACCCGACTGAATTGCAGCAGAGTGTTAAGTCCACAGGAGGCTGGAGACATACACTCCCTTGTCTCTTTTATAGGTTCACCTAGCAAGCATGATTCAGTCTAATGCAGTCCAATACAGTATTCAGTATACAGTATAAAGATGTGTGCATTGATTTAGATGTTCTCACTCCTCTCCTGACAGTACAGTGATTGATGGCCAGATATATAGAAATAGTGGAGTCCTACAAGTATTTGGGAACTACAGTAAACATTAAACTGACAATTGACAGTAATACTGACCTGGTTTACAAGAACAGCAGCAGTGTCTCTTTTGTCTAAAAGTTCCAGGTTGACAAGACCCTGAGGACAATGTTTTATTGATCTTTTATTGAGTCTGTGCTCACTCTCTCTTTAATCTACCGGTGTCAATCTTTTAAGGTCAAGCACACAAAAAAATGTACTCAATAAGGTGGTTAATGTCTGCAGCAAAATAACTGGTGCTGCACAGGAAACTCTGCAGCATCCTTACATCAAACAGTTGTATAAGAAAGCAGGATCCATCCTCCCTGATTGTTCCCATTTTTTGTGTTTGTGATTTTGTGTTGTAATGCATTGTATGGTTTTACACTGAGAGGTGTTTCTAAAGTTAGGCTAAATATTAGAGAGTATTGTCTCCAAAATGGTCTTAAAGTTGGATCTAGGGATGCAACTCAAGATTATTTTCATCGTTGATTAATCTGCCAATTATTTTTCCAATTAATGGATCAACCATTTGCTCAGTTGAATGCCAGAAAAAAATGAAAATGTCCATCACAGTTTCCTAAAGCCCATGTGTCACCATCAAAGTTGAGCTGAGTTATTTTTCCTGTCGATTCACTAATCAATTCATTGACAGATCATTTCAGCTCTAGTTAAATCAGCACCTCTCTAAATTAATTTCATTGAAACCTGAACACTATAACCTCCTTCATGATAAGGGCAGGATTTATTGCAGTGTCTAAAACACACAACTGCTTAATTCAGTGGTATTGCTGCAATATGGCTGGTAGCAGCACTGAGCCCTCTGCTGCTGAGCTGCAGACTAGGTGTTGAAGGAGGAAGAAATTCTGCGCCATCTTTGACTGCAGCATGACTGTCGGTATTCTCTGCTTTTGGACTACGGGCTTCCATGTCACTTCAGAGACTCTGTGCTCTGTCAAAGTGAAAATAATCATAAAGAAAAATTAATGAATTGTTGAGCTGCAGTATGGAGTGTCAAATGAAACAGAAACTGAGAACAAAGAGCCCTAAATATCAGCCCAATCAGTCATATCAGTCTTAACACTGTTGTTCAGTGGCCTCTTTAAAAATCATCTCGCCACAGAACTCTCACCAATCTCCCAGCAGCCACTTCAACTGTCCCCCTTTTGTTCCTCTTCCTCACTTCATACGGTGGTCATGCTTACTTGACAAGCGCATCGTGACACGCACTGCACCACGAGCAGCTCTGCAACCAGGATGCTGCATGAATAATGATTGTGACATGTATCGATGATGCTAACCTGTGTGAGCACCAGAACCACCGCTTGCTGACGGTTGTCTGGTCTTTGACTGCAGCTTTTTTTCTTTTCTTTTCTTTTTTTTTTTTGCTTGTGTGTGTGTTTTCTTCTGGTGATGCAGCAGATGATGAAAGCTTCCGGCCCTATGAGCACAATTACTTTAAAAGGCCAACATGAGAACGCAGTCCTTCCATCATTTACATAACCAGCCTTCTGAGTCATTACAAATGTACTGATCCCACTTAAAAGCAGTATTCGCGGGAATGTGTGCAGCCGATCCTGATCTCAATTTGGTTTTATCGTTTGCTACTTGCAGCTTTTCCTCCTTCCCCCTCACCTCTCAAAGTTATTACAGCAGTGTCCTCCATTCCCTCTGCTCTGTGCAGATAACGAGCAGCTACACTCATCTGCTGACTCCTCTTCACCCAAAGCAAAGCCTATCATTCTTAAACACACGGCTCCTGTGAAACTAATTATTGTGCTGGCTTTCTGCCGCGTGTGTCACTGGACCATTAATGTAAAGAGTGCAGCTGATTTTCAGCCCAGTCTGTCCTTTTGACTCCTGTCGCTCTCTGAATTTCCACTCAGGTGACGATTCAGATGCTTCAGTGGTAAAATCACACTGAGTTCCCCCTCTTCTTACAGTAAACACAAAAATGCCTCAGACCATTTGGTGGTTAACTCATCTGGACATGAGGAAACTCGGACAAACATTTTTTAGTAGAAAGAGGTACTGAATCCAAACTCTGTTTATTTTGCTGGCAACTCACCCTCCCACACACTGCAAGTGAGATATTTCATTTGCACTTGACCATATGTTTGAGACAAAAGAACAAAGAAGAAAAGAAATGAATGAATGTGGAATTAATCACTGTCATCATTCATTTTACTTAGTTTCTTTTCCCCCTTTCATTGATTAACCTGTTGTACGGTGGCCCTGAGAGCTCAGCGCCCTGCGACTTAACAAAACACAAACACAGAAAACATCTTCACCAGTCTGACAACACTGCAGTGCTGCAGTGGCCCTCTGCAGTTCACCTGCTCAGGAGGATTTTTTTAGTTTTAAATGCCACATTACTGCCACAACACTTATGATATAAAAAATTGACTTTCTTCCCCCCGATATTCAAAATACAAAAATACCCAGCACCATCTAACATTTATTAGAAATATACATGTTTTTATTCCCATGTTACCTATTAAAAAGAAATAGGACGTGTTTTCCTCTTTTCTGCGCTGACAGGAAATCCTGCCCCCTTTCTAAATAAGGTACATCTACATATTTCAGCATATTACCCGAAACATCACAGATGTGACTTTGTGTTTTATATACAGTATAGCAGGTGAAGTGGGGAAATGACAAATGGGATGAGTCTGAAGGTCAGAAAGTGTTGGTTTTACCCCAGAGCCTCGGTGTGCAGTAGAGTGTAGAGGCTCAGAACAGGAAGAGGGATTCTTAAACGGTCTCAGCGAAAGTCTCCGGCAAGGGTAAATAATTGAAGGAGTGAAATACAGATGGAAAAACCTGTTTATCCCCAGAAACACCAGTGAGGAAAGGACAGGAAAGCGAGGGGATTTATGGGTAATGTGGTTTTAATTTGGAAAAACACTTCCCTCAAAAACTGCAGAAAAAATAAACATCACATTTCATTTGATTCATTAGTTGTTTGCATGTTGTTTACACTGCGGTTTGATTTTGAAACAACAACACAGATGATGGATTGTGCGTTAGAAGTGCTGTGTCTTCACCATGGGAGCTGTCAGTGATACATTAACGTTGCACACTTCCTGCTGATCAGGGACGCTGGACTTTGCATGCATCTGTATTTTGTGGAGACAGTCTGGCTTTGGCTTGCTGCGCCGAGAAGACTGATTGAAATCTGATGGATAATTTATGTTGTCGAGGTGAGCCTGTAATTTCCAGGGGAGCAGTAGTCTATGTGCTTGGCTGGCCACCATGAATGATTAATACGTAAACATTATTCATAACTTTCCGTCATAAATTTAGCTGGTCATTAATTCTGCCAACCTCCACATAGGTCGAGAGAGGAGGGAAAGTGGATGAGTTTGAGGCTGTGGTGTGAAACCTCTGAGAATGTGCGCAGACTAGAAAAGCACATCAGAGAAAAGGATGCCATGTGACTCTCACGGTCCCTCGTTCAGTTCAGCCTTACCTACTTTTGTCTTTGTGTTGTTTTTGGAACAGCGGTCTAATGTGTTGGTTAAACACGCTGTTGACATTTTCAGTCCAGCGGTTCGAACTAATTAGGTACTAATTAGCCTGCATCTGCGTTGTCCTCTGAGAGATGCTTCTCTGTGGTGTTTCCAGAAAGAGGGGGCTTCAGAAAGCAGCCGATCAGAGGTGAGAGGCTTTTGACAGGAATAAGAGGAGATTGATTGTCCTGGGTAATGAGTGCAAGAAACGTACTCTGTCTCGAGCTGTGAGTTTGATTAGACAGCCATTTTGTACACACAGAAGAGGAGAAGTGTTTTTAATTGTAACACACTCATGAATATTTGAATTGTTTCTCCCAGATTTCAAATAAACGATTTTCCTGCACTTATGATAGAGATGCTGTTTGAGAAATCATTTCACATTCAAACACGTTGCTATGTCATTTGCTTCTGTCAAAGCAACTTAGCTGTGTTTTAAACCTCTGAACGTTCGGACACAGTATGTGTAATATCCTCCAATGTTCAAATTATTGTGATGTTTTGAAAAAAAGAAAAAAATACATGGGTTACAATATCTGTTTTAGTATTTTCATGTCAACGTTCACCTTGGGGTTCCACCAGAAAATAACCCTCCATAAATCATGCGTAGAGCTTATCTTCAGACTCAGTAAAAATGAATAAGTCTATGTTTTCACAAGCACCAATGCAGATCTGTTCATAAAAGATAAAGATTCCTTTTCACTGGTGATGTTGTGTCTTTTATTGGAGCTTCGAGGCTTGTTTTACTATTCTGATGCAGTGACAGAAAACCACTTCGCTGATGACGTCTGAAGCAATTTAATGCATGGACGGATTATGAGACACCGAGCCCCTGGGCACAGACATGTAGGAGCCCCCCCATCCCTCCTACACGGGAGCAAGACCCACAAACTGAAGGAGATACAAAATGACTATAAATGACACACATTTATAGTGTGCTGTGGTTCTGTGTCTCTCTGTGGTCATTCTGTGTCTCTGAGGTGGTTTTGTGTCTCTTTGTGGTCATTTTTCTGTCTCTTTGCTGTGCTTTGATTTTAAAAACAAGAAATGCCAGCAGTCACTTTGCACAGAGTCTCGGGCGATCGTAGAGATCCAGTCGGCCCCTACATGATTTAACACAATTTTCTCGACAGTCCTGTGGTTAGTTTGAAAGTGGTTTGAACTTTTAACAAGTTCACTGAGTCAGACACACACTTTGTTGATAGAGTTGAAGAGAGTTGTCATTAGCAACATAAGCACATTTCCTGTAATATACTGAGATTTGGTTGCTGATATTGCCAATACAGCACACACATAATGATTACCACTTTTCTGCAGAGGAGCCTATTAGAAAGCAGGATCTCAGTGGTTGTGTGATGAGATGAAATACAATAAAGTATATTGCAAAGAAAATAACAGTTTGTCCATTTTGAATTTGTTTATGCTGCAGTGTTGAACAATGAGCTCACAGAGCTGAGGCAGTTTAAGAGAGGAACAGTTTTCTGAACCTTTTCAGGTGACTTCCATCATGTCCTGCTCTGATTGGCCAGTTTAAACTGGGAAGGCGGGCTCCCATTCTATAAATATGAGTGCAAAGGGGCGGGGCTTCTCCTTGTTTTGGAGGGAAAATGTCTTCTTGCCAGAGTCAATGTTTTGTCCTCCTAAGCTTTCTTCATGCTCCTTTTCACCAAAACCAGCTACATTCATCAAACATGAAGAACCTGAACTAACAGGTAAAACTGATGGTTTCTTATTATAACATGCTGTTGCGTAATGTGCAGGTGTTTGGCTGCAGTTTGTGTTTGTTACTGCCACTAAACACATTGTCTTCTGGGCATAAGCCCTGTTTGATTTGTGCTGGTGGGTTGCTGTGGTTTGTTTGGTGTAAGAAAATGTCGCTTATGGTGAAAAATTACCTTTACTTTTTTAAAGTAAGGTTTCTGTGTGTCTAAAGGAAGCATATCTTTGTCTTATTAGAGGAAGGATTGACTAGAGATTAAGGCCTGGTCACAGGGATTTAAAATTCTGAAGCATGAGTTTTTCTTTTAAATACAATGGGAGAAGGGCACAACCATTTGTTCAGTATCTCACGACCTTTTATAGACATTACGGCAGATGTAAGGGCTATGAAGTGGTTGAATGACAAAGTCCTTTCCATTTACAAAGACATTGGCTTTTGGTGCCTGATTGGACAAACAAATGAACCTCTTCAAACTCTCTTAAAAATTTAGTTTACTTCTTTTTGTTCCGTACAATGTCAGAATCTCGTCAATTAACCAACTTGCTTTCAGAATTTGTTTGAGGTCAGAAGAAGTATTGTTGTGTCTCTATATAATTATCAAGAGAATCTGAAGCAATTTTTAAAAAATGTTCCAGTGTTTGGGGCAAACAAACCAGGCTGCATGAGGTCGCTAACAAGAACCAAAACAAGTTGTTTGGCAGCAGCCAAAAACCTTGAAGAAGGAGGCTGCGATATTTTTTTTCATTGCTGAGACTTGGAGGAATAATTTGGTCTCCTCATCAGTCCACACATACCTGTTGCTGCTACCAGCCATGTTTTCGTGCTTTATGGTATTGTTGTGTTTACTGTTGTAACATTTTTTATGCTGCCCTCTTGCCCAGGTCTTTCTTTAAAAAAGATGTTTTAACTTTCACTTGGTTAAATCACAGAATGGATGAGACATTTTGGTTCTTGGTCTCCGTTTTTTTTTTTTTCCCAGTCTTTTGATTGATTGTTCTGTGCATGGAGAATATTTCCCATCAGTGTGTACACAGACACCAGACTTTAATTGAGGCAGACAGGGCAGATTTTCAGGGTCTCAGTTTGAGTGTGTGGTACTCGCTTCACTGTCGCAGGGTGTCGTGGTTGGTGCGTTCAGTAAAAGACCTGCCTCGATTGGTTTTAACTGCAGTACATATGGTGAACTCATGTGTTGATCCATTTGCTTCTCTGCCTGCATCCCTTGGCCACAAGGTGTTTGCTAGCACCAGTCGTAATTAACCATGATGCAGTCGTTTTTGGGAATAAGGTTTGTGCGTATTCATTATGGGAGGAAGTGGAGATTGTTTGGATCTAGTATGTTGTTTGCTCATTTGTAATGTATAAAATCACCCTCACACACACACAGACACATTGTTAGGCCTTTTTTTTCACTGGCAGATCATTAATGCAGGAGCTTGTGTTTCTCCTGGCTGTGAATCAATACAGGTTTAGACACATGCGGCGCTTAAGTTGGACGGGCCTATAAATAACCCAGTTTGAGGTTTTGCCCATGACTGGATGGGATGATGGATGGCTGAGGGGACGGCATTTCTCGATAGTGGAAGTGATATAAAAGCCTTCAAAAGACCAACTCTCCGGGGTATTTTGGAGAGGCCGGGCACTTTGACCAGTAGGTGCATTATTTTACATGCCTCAAGTAGCTGCCCTTCTTCCCTTTTTCATTTGCTCTCCTTTTAACATGAACCAGACCTGACTTCAGATCAGTTGTGGAGCCAACACATCATTACCTGGAGAAGCTTCTCTTCTCGGCGCAAAACAGCAAAATGAGCCTCTGCTGCCACTCATTTGAAGTTGTCAAAGTTTCCCTAAACAACATTGATTGGCTTTTCACTGACTTTGCACCGGGCTTGTTATCAGGCTGGATGTGCTGACTCTAGCTCACATTCCTCATGTAACAACTCAGCCCTCCACGCTTCTGCATTAGCACTTTAAAGCACATCTGTTGGCTGCCAGGGCAATTACTGCCACAGATACGATGATTTCACATGAAGATTTTTCCCAATCATGGACGGAAAATGAGGCAGGAATTTTAAAATGAAGGAACTAATGAAGGAACTGGAAAGATGTTTAGGATTAAAAAAAAAAAAAGACTCAAGATTTTAGGGAGGGAATATATGTTAGCCAGTATGAGTCTTATGGGCCGATTTCCTCAACCATCTACTTTCTTTGCTCTGACCCACATTTCCTGTCGGTTTGCCTCGGAGGACTTGGCTTTGTTTTCAGGGTTGCTTCTCTCCGTCTGGCCATTTCAAACAAAAAAGGCCTTTTCTAAACAAAGCCATATGCTGCGCTGGAGCCCTGTCTTTTCCCATCATTCAGAAACATGCATACGAGCACTCCGAATTTTGCAGCACTCGTGGTGAAGTTGAAAATGATCATTTTGACCGCCAGCTCTGAGATGCAGTTTTTGCCGTTTGTATCAGCTATTTCATGAAAGAGGCTTCACAAATAATCCTGGAATAAAAATTCAGTGTAGTGTCAAAGCTCAGTCTTAAAGGATGATTTTGGTGTATTGCAGCTTGTGTTTAATATTTCTAGTTTTAAGCTTAATGTCTTAATTTACTGAGGTACTCACTGGGACCAGCTCCCACCGCATCATTTTGTTCTTGCATTCATCGTTGTGTGTTTACTCTGCTGTCTCAGTGTGGCCTGCTGCCGGCTGACTGATGGCACTCAGTTTAAGTGGTTCTTCACCCTTATCAGTTCATAATCAGCAGCATATCGGCAGTTATGGAGCGTACCCAGGTATCACATAGATGTGCCTCCCTCTGCTCACTGCACAGTCACTGGTGTTATCTCACGTTGTGCCTCCCCCTGCACTGTAGATTATTTATTTGTCATTTTCTGTGTATTTTTTTTATTAATTGTGCAAAAATAAATAAAACTAAACTGAAACTGGCTGGCTGAAGACATTCTGTGACCTGGACAGATGAACAGGACTTTTAAAACTCAGCTCCTAAATTAGAAACTGTTCTCACATCCCAGGACACATTAATATTAATCTTACTCCGGTCATGAAGAAGCCCATAAGCTGTAAGTCCAAGCCCTATTTCGGATCTGGATAATTTGTACCAAACAATTACACAAAATCATTGTTAACTGCATATGCTGATAGAGAAATTAGACTTTATAATCAGCACTGTTCATGCATTACAGTACTCATTAAAATGAATTGAAGTTAAAGGGAGAAAGTTTCTTTTCAGAGTTTGCACTGCCGTTTTTACGCAAACTCTTTTTCATTCTTGTTTAAATGTTTTATGTGTACTGAAAACTTTAGATTCTCTATGTGTGAGAGTTTACCAACCCTTTAACTGCCATAATATGAAGTTATATATTACCTGTACAATGAAATCAAGTATTGTACTAAAACTATTGTATGAAAACTGCAACAACAACTGAGTGAGGAAAATTGTGCATCTAGGAGCCACTGATGCTGATATTTTTCTAGAGGATCAATGGGAAATTGGAATGATCAGGTAAATAGGGCTAGTGTTGCTCTTTGTCTGCTGGATGTGTGAGTAGTGTAAGTGTTTGCTAACATGTTAGCCATAAGGCAGTAAAATGTCAGTGCCCTGTCTCTATCCCAAATTAAAAGTTTGTTAATGCAGCTTTAAGTTGGACCAAATTAAGAGACATGATGTAAAAGTGAAGACGGTCTTTGTTACGTGACATCACTTGTCATATATCAAATGAAAATGTGGTAGTGCTTTCAGTAGTTTTCTCCAGAGGTCGTTTGACACAGATGTTGATGGAACAAACGTTACATGATGGCTTTAAACAAGATGGGACAAGGTTTGTTGGTAGCTTGATTTCCTTGTCAACAGTAAAGTAAATAAGACCTTAGTGTATGTGCCTGTAACAGATCTGGGTGTCATTGAAAACTTGGCAGCGACGCTGGCTTTGCATTGTAATTTCGAACAAGTCTCCCGAGTCTTCAGAGCGCCGGCAGAGACAGCTGCCAATTGAGACCGCCTCGCGTCTCGGCTGTGATGGATGAGCCTGCCTCGTTCTCTCACCTTGCTCGTGTAATTGAGGCTTCAGTTGTTGTCACACCACATGGTCGCGGTCATAAATGAAGCAACGCTACAGTGCACTTAAAGGCAACACCAGTGAAAGCAAATTTTGGCTGGATTGGTCTTTGAGCTGTTGTGATTAATGGGAATTTCTGGTAGTAGTCTCATGAACTGTTTAGTGGAGCACATTTTAACTTATGATATCTTGTTGAAAAATGTTGAAGGGTTGAAGAATGCTAGGCCCCAAAAATGGTGCACTGTGGTTTTCAGTAGCAGAGCCTTTTTAATTTGGTTTCTTTGCAGGAAGTTAGCAGAACATGTGTTGACATCTCAACTGTTTGGAAGAGACTCAGTTAGAAAGAAAGAAAGAAACTTTTTTTTTATTATTTCCATCGCTTCTTTCTGGGCGGTACGATATAGTTACTCTGGATGGCATCAATTTAGCCTCCAGGACGACTGTGAGGAACCTTTTTGTTCAGGATTTGTCCTTTAACTCGCACATAAAACAAATCTCCAGGACCGCCTGTAAATGATTACCAATTATGACAGCTTTTTGCTTCTGTGCTCTGTCTCCTATCATAACTGTAATCTGCTGAGCACACAGTATCCACTAACTGTCATCTGAATGCTGGCCCTCTAACGCTGTCCATTGCCAATCCTGTTTGTATTATGCTGCATGTCCTTCTTCTTCTCTCCTCCATTCCCGGCTGTCCCACCTTCCTCCTTTTCCTCCTTGCACCCAGCCCGGCCATCGGCAGGAGGGTCCCCCATATGAGTCAGGTTCTGCTCAAGGTTTCTTCCTGTTAAAGGGGAGTTTTTTTTTTTTTGCCACTGTCGCCTTAAGTGCTTGCTCTGAGGTCAGGCTCTGGGTCTCTGTAAAGCGTTTTGACACAATTTTGATTGAATTGAACTGAACTTAAAGCAATTAACTATACTATACAACCAGCAAGTGAAACATCTCATCCCTGACAAATGATCCATCCCCTCCTTGAGTCACATCTTCGGAGGCGTCATCAGAACCAACATGCTGTGCAGCAATTATGGCCTTTCAAAGTTTAAAATGGATCTTTGATAACGCCCCCATCAAGCAGAATCAGTGACATGTTTTTTGAACTCAACAGTGCAGTGTCTGTGTGGATCATCCAAAAATTTATCAACATTTCATAAGTGGTTTCGGCCTGATTTTAGCCCTGACTTTCATTTACTGAAGCCAAAATAGCTGTAAAGCTTTTGCCAAACAGCCAGATGATCTTTGTAAATGGAGCTGATGGGTGATAATGTTCAGTCTTCTATGTGCTGTAGGGTGTAGGGACTGCCAGAACACAATAAAATATAAAATTACACCAAATCTAAGCGCTACAGTCAGAAATCCTGCCTTTTAACTCTCTCCATCTGCCTGCAAATGCATTCAACATGAGCTATGATATTCATGTTTGCTGCAGCATGTATTATTAACCGCTGCGTATTTTGATTCAAATGAAGTTTGAAGGCTAAAAGTATTTCTGCCTGGGTCGAACACATCTCGCCTGATAGCTGAATGCTTAATATTTAATATATAACACAGTCTGGCGATGTGTGAACACAAACTGTAATATATATGAGCAAACACACAGCCAGGAACAGCACCGATTCAGCAGAGCTGCTCTGTGAAGCAGAAGACGTTTGGCTGGATAAGGAGCTGAGGACCACTTGACACCAGGACTCCATATCTGTCTCTCTGCCTCCCTTCCCTTCAGATTGGGTTGGTGTGGGTGAAGATGACTGGAGAGCGTGTGTGTGTGGATGAGATGAAGTGTTCATGTTAGAGTGTGTGACAGTGGAGCAATGAGAAACCATTTATGCTTGAGCCTGTGTCAGCCTCTCAGTGTTAGTGGCCACTTTTTTTTTTTTTTTGTAGCTGCAGAATCGGAGCACTTGTCTTGCAAATGGCTGCACAGACAATTCAGCTGACAGATTCGGTCAACGGTCTGTCAACTGAAAACTGCATTCATGGAAACCACTGTCTTACGTTATTTAAAAATCACAACGCAAAACGTAACGACACTGGTTTTGCACTCAGGCTGGATCTTGGAAAAATCATGAAGAGGCAGAGATTTTTCAATTCTGAACCTGTTGACTTTCCATGTTTAGCAGCCAGATGTGATTTACTAGTACCTCATTACTCAGAGTGATGTTTACAGTATATTGGAAATTGTATTTGACCATTAAAATAAGAACAACTGAAGCTTATAGTTCAGTATTATTTCCTTATGTTAGCAGTGACCCATTTCCTGTAGGTGATCCCATGGGTCTCATTTTTCTATAACAAGTCACTTATTTATTCATTTATTTATTTATTTTTTATGTACAAATTGAAAATGTGCACAAAAAATGGGTGGAAACACTCTGTGTCACAATGAAGAACATCAGAGCAGTGGCCCCACAAGTGTTCTCACAGGACTCACAAGATACAGTCAAAAATGGTCAAATTCAAAGCAGCAGAAACTGAGATTTTAGTTCCTAGTATGAGTCAACCTCCAAAAACACTCAGTCCTCCATTTCCCATAATGCAACTCATTAGCATCCATTTGTTAGTGCCTCTAAGGTAAATACCTGTGTCTCTCTCACTGCACACCTCCCGTTTTCATCACGTTTTCTGTTATAAACTTGTTTTCTTTATGCAGATGTAATATCTGATGAGATGACTGATGAGTGTTTCCACTTGTGACTTATGATTAATATATTGACCAGTGTACATTTTAAAGGATAAATATTTAGTTTTTAGCCAAAGGGTCATGGTGAACCAGCTGCCCACTGCTGGCACACAGACAGTGTGATAAAGGAGAGGACTGTCCAGACTGTCCAACTGGCCTCTCCAAAAAATAAACTGCTGTCTTTGTGCAGGATGTGTGGAGGCTTTATTAATATATGACACCTGAATATGCTGCCAAAGATGAATACGTTCACACAGAATTTGCATTAGTGATAATTAAAAACATGACCATGGCATACTGATGTACACTAACTATTAATTTGGAGGGCAGTGATTCATACAGGAAACACATGTGCAGTTAATTTTCCTTGGTTGTAATTGTTATTTTAACTAAAATGATTAAATAGACTGCATATAATTAACTGACTCCCCATAATAATCTCATTAATTTGACAGAAGTATTTAGTCATTGTCAAATCAGAGGTTTTTGTTTAAATCAAAGAGGAAGAAAAAGAAAAACATTTGTTTCCTGTTCAGCCATTATCAAATTGAGCCAAAGCAACTCAATTTGTTCACCACATTGTTCTATTCACAGCAGCTATAAACCCTTCTCTGTGGCAATTAAAATGCACTGCTTCAGGCGTTATTTGTCATGTCAGTGTTTTTTTTCCACATAGCCCAAAAATCACAAATCTGGCTCAAAGGGCTTTACAATCTGTGAAAGATTGATTAGGATAATGAAAAACTCATCCCAAGAAACCTTTAACGAGGTAAAAAGGACAGAAGAGCAACAGAGGACAGATCCCTTTTCCAGGAAGCACAGACAATAGATTTTGTTTGTATGGAGCAGACAGAAATAATAGTGAAATTACAATGCTGAGAAACAAAATGACAAAATTTGGGTAAAATTAGTGCAAACATAAGTGAGGTCAAGCAGCTTCCAGGACTGTATCTTTAAAGCTGTATTTTTTTGTTTGCATAAACATGTTAAACATGTTTGGTGTGTGCAGACCCTAAGATGATGAGTCACAGGGTACGACGCAAGTCCATATACAAGAATAAAACGTGATCAGCATGCGTCATCCATCTGTGCTGCTAGGGCAGTAAACAATGAAGCCAAGCACTTTGTTACATGCCGATTGTTCAGTCAGTAGATGTAAGTCGTAACAGTGGTCACATTGTGAGATGATCATCCTAAATTTGACTTGTCCCAGGCTATGTTTGGGCACACAACTTTTTCATATTATATATTTTTATATTCCAGTCATTACTGAGAGAAGTGTATGTCGTGATTCCTTAATAATGTGATTCCTAAATGCTAAATACTCCCTCTTTGAGGCTTTTTATTTTGCTTTGTTTGCTGGTCTTTCTAAAATTCAGTTAATAACCTGGCTGATTTAGCCTCCAGTTGTGCTCATTAGTCAGTGTTGAAACAGTGAGTTGATCTGTCATTTATTTACAGTTTTTGTCCAAAACGTGACGAATTTTGGGATTGTTTACATCTCTTTTCATACTGACATTGATTAAATATGCCATCTGTGTGAAGACAGACAAACGCGCAGCTCCGCCTGTCTGTCTGGTTTTAACTAGTGGATCTAATTGCGTAAATGTATGCACATACTAATGCATATGATCTTCGCTTTAACCATATGCACAAAGTCAAATTGCTATAAGGCGGGCGCAGATTGGAGGACACCCAAACAGCTCAGGCAGCTCACAGACACACAGCTGTACAGAGACAAATACAGTAAATTCAACTAGTTTGACATAGTGTCTAGAGAAGAGAAAGCACGGTCCATATGCCACACGTCATGGGCTCTGTTTGGTAGCTGTTGTCGTGGAGGATCAAAGCATTCGCCATTGCGCTCGCTTCCAGTGCTGTGCAACTCGCAGCTCAGCTAAGGGATTAGGCCAGCCTTGAATTTAAAGGGATGGGGGTGAATTTTAGCCTACAGGGGGTGGCATGTTTCTATTTATGGCATGAGCTGCATAAACTCAAGATTGGTGTCTTGCAGGCATTCACTGGAGTCTTGGTCCTGTTTTGCAAGAAATGTTGTGGTAGAATTATGCATCAGCGAAAAATGGGCTCCATGCAGGTACTTTACTTCCCCAGCATGACTTTGTTTCATTTATTCAGCATCATGAAGGAAAAAGAAGTCATTTTCCAAGAGTACTGGTGCAGGCTTTTACATACTAAGCATTTTCTTTCTTGTCAGATTCCCCAAACTATTTTTAGGCCCATGAGAGCGTATCTGGGATGCACTGATGGTACGTGATAAGATGTTTCTTCTCCATGCGTATCCATACCTAACCCTTTATAATTAATGGGAACCATGCTGTGTTTGTTTCTTTGAGTGTCATCTTGTGTGAAACGCAGGTGTCACCGAGATCGTCAGGGCCTGCAGGGGCCTGGTGTCAAATCCACCAATCAAACCGGGGCTTTGCGCAGTTCGACCAATTACGCACCAGCTGTGCACACGAGGGGAGAGGAGGGGAGGGTGGGGGGGGTGCAGTAAAGGAGGTTGTAGATGACAGAGAAACATGGAGCTACTGAAATCTGAACAAAGCAGATTTGACAGGAATGGCATGTTGCCCATTTTCTATTAATAGTCGAATATGTGAAGTTGAGTAACTGATGCTCGGTTTCCCCTTTAGTTGGTTCTCCACTGGTTCCAGTTTTCCACTCATCTATTAGCTCCGACACTGTGTTAGCAATGCCAGCGACTCACTGAATTCAATTATATGAAGCTAGTCTCATTTTAAACCTCTATTCTGATCCTGCCAACTCTAATATTAATATTAATATCAATAATATTTGTGCATATTTATATGAGACCTGATCAAAGTGTGTGTCATTTTTGAATCAGTTCAGGTGAACAACTTCCTGCTGACAACCACTGTTGTACTGTTCCATTATATACATCATCTGAGGCGGCCATGTTTAATTTAGATGGTTTTGGAGTAAGTGAAATTCTTCAAGAACGTTCAATAAAAGTTTGTGCAAGTTCTGAAAGTTTTTAGATATTTCTCGCTCCCCTCAGACTCAAGGCTGGTTTACCAACTGGGCAAAGAGAGCAACTAGCTCCAAACACTCAGCCTCACACCTTAATATTGTACATGTTAAAATGACAAAATATTATTCTTTATATTGTTTTTTTTTTTTTTTTTTAAATTAAAGATCCACAGTTAAGGGGTTACTGTCTGAGAGCTGATACAAAGAAAAACACCAGGAACGGCACCAGAACTGGAAGCAGCTGTGTGTGTGTGTGCGTGCGTGGCTCTGATTAAACGGTTAAACATGCAGTGTTAATGTATCCGTCCATGGTGATTTCAAATAACTGACCATATCATACTGAGTTAAAAGGAAGATTTTCTTTGAAACATGATTTATTTACCAGTTTAATCAATTTATCACTCCAGCAGCCAAGCCAGAGGCAGATCAAAAAATAGTTACAGTACATAGAGTGCTGCCTGCCCCAAAACCACAATTTGTTGTTTTTATGTTTCTGTTTGAGTGCGGATTAAACAAATGAGATGCAATGTGTGTTAATTAGTGAGCTTTAGAGGTATTTTTAGCCCTGCTTGAGGCATAGCTCTAGGCATGGCAGCGCTGGTTTGTGAGTTGATTCTCGAGTTTGGTCCAGACTAAAATATCTCAACAGCTATAAGATGGACTGATACAGATTTTCGCACAGACATTCATGACTCCCAGAGGAGGAAGCTCACTGACTTTGGCGATTCCCTGATTTTACCTCAAGTGCCACTATGAGGTTGACATTGCCATAAATCCTGATTCCCCTCGGGATGATTATTATAATTTTTGCTAACCCTTAAATTTTCATAAGGAGAATTGTCACTGTGAGCTTGTCATGAGCTGTGTTTCCATCAGTGTAGTTTTATGTGTATTTTAAAGTATTGTCCAGCAAAAAAAAACAAAAAACAAAACTCAACCGCACTTTCTGAATAAGTTCTGACTTGGCCACAGCAACTACAACCCGTACAGGCCTTGTATATTTCCAAGTAAACATGTACAGTGTATTGCACATTTAACTTCACTTGTTGATTGATTCTCTGAACTTCAAGTTTTTTCTGTAACCGAAGTCTGCTCCAGTTATGTCCCACGTGCTTATGATTACAGACAAATTCTGTGTATTCCCACTGATCCCACTTTATAATAAGTGAAGGTTATCAGATGACTACTGACCCTGAAAAGCATTTCCTGCGTCCCTGCATTCCTGTAGCAATTCCTCTAAGTCCCATTTAAAAATTCATGCGGTTGCCTCCTCTCTACTCAATAAATAAGCACTTAATAAAATGCTAATTAATAATTAATTGTCTCATTTTGCATTATTAAAACCATAATGAGTCAGTTAGGTATTTCTCATTGATTTTGCTAATTAAAGTGGTGTTGATTCAGACTTGGAGATATCACTTTATCTGCTCACTTTAAGTACTTGACCTGACTGAGATGTGTCTTCGAGAGCAGCAGAACATTCAGCAACAGACAGATGAATAATAAACAGGGAACGAGAGACAGACATTCAAGAGAATGGCGACAGTTGCGGTATTTGAAATAACAAAACGAAGCACTGATTATGTCCAATTCATTCTGCCAGTTTGGAATATTTTTAGATTTAAACCCATACTTATCCCTTCTGTGATGCAACACTAAATAAGCATAATTACACTGTCTACAAAGCAGTTAATTAGGCTAATTAATTTCAAATCCGACTGTGGTGTAAGGGTTAATCAGCTGGCATAAACAAGACAGCCCACGCAGTCCTGTCTGTCTACAGATGAAAAGTAGACATATTGCAGTGGATTTGTCTGTCTTCTCTCTGCTGAAGGTCTGCCTGCTTTTCCTCAGTAAAACACTCTTTGATGAGGTGTTTGCTGCCATGTTGCTCCAAATGAACATCAATAACATCTGTTTTTATCTAAACACAATTGAATTTAGTTCAGAGTGTGTGTCATACCTGTGGTGTTGTACCCCTGTAGTACCCCATTTTACCAAATCATTTATTGTCCTTTTCTGACATGTGCATATTTTAATACAAGCATTTAATTTCACTACTTGAAAATTGAGCTTTGGTGGTTTTACAGCTCACGGCCCATGTGTTCTGAATATTATGTTTTCATCAGTCTATTCACCAGCATTTCATATCTTTTATTCTGCTAAAATACACCTTCAGTGAAGTAGATGAAAAGGCCCAAAGTAAACTCAGACTGAAGTGAATCACTTGGTCTCTTCATTTTCTCTGAATCGAGGTGTACTATGAACAAGAGGCTGCAAGCTTAGAAGTCAGAGATAGGTGTTGGTAGGTGTCGGATGCTTTAATCTGCGATGTCAGATTGATATATGGCTCTGATGAAAGTCAAGGTAGTTATGGACAAACTGATCAGTTCTGAAGGGCAACTTGAACCTTCAGCTATTGTATCACTAACAGTGATTGGAGGGACTTTCTGTCTGCTGGAGTGGATATAGTGTGTTAGCAAAAGACCTACCCTTCACTGGTGGTGTAATAGTTTAGAAAATAACAGTAGATCGGTCAAGCGTCTGCCCCTGAGAAAGAGAGCAGCACTGGAAATGAGAAAATAGTGCACAGCCTTTTGGCTCATTGCCACTTTTCAGCTGTCGCAGCTTCTCTGTTTTGTTTCACACGCTTCATCCTCTAACAGAGGACTTTATGGTCTTAGCTAATCATCGGTCCTCCAAAAAGTGTGCACATGCGGAGCCAATCAGGACGACCTGTAAAGCCAGCTCTCGCTCGCCAGGATCAGCTGAAGAGAGTGTTTTGGTAAAACTGATTGTTTTCTCCTGCTCTTTCAAGCCATTGTCCAAATAAAAAATGTGTTTGTGCCATTTCACTTCCATTAGAGAGTGTGTGATTTGGTCCACCCGATATGCTAACACGACGCTACTTCAGTAGTCCAGCTTGTGTGGACTCCACATTAAAGGATCTGCTGCCTGGGTTTTGGCAGGCGAGGGACAAAGCTGTGTTGCTGTTGAGTGTTAAATTCACCTCGACTGTCTGATGAGATCAGGACTCTCTCTGGCTCCTTGTGACAGTGTTAGTGATGATCTGCATGTGTCAGCTCTGCTGCCCATCACATAGCAAGAAGGACTAGATGAGGAGCGGCAGGTTTACTGTATACCTGGTGTACAGGGTTTTTTGTTGTACAGCTTAATGTTACAGTATGTTGTGTTACAACAGGGGGTGTAGTTATCAGAATTCACCTGTGTGAAATAAGACATTTACAAGTAGCAGCTACCATCTTTGGCTCCCATTGTACCCAGAGCTGTTCGAGGAGGAAGGACTTGTCTTTAAATGACACCGAAGTTCTTCTGCAATATTTTTCCTTAAGTGCTATTTTTTTTTGTGTGTGAAGTTTTTCCCTCATCTACTTAGAGAGCTTGGAACCTGTTTAACCCAACGAGACACGACAGGAAAGCAATACTGTATAAGTCAATAGAAGCAGACTTGACCTATTCTCTCATCTCTCCTTTTTGCCATTTGTTTTTAGGTTTTGGAACATGAGACTAACTTATGAGACAACGGTGTCGACATTTAGCTGAAATGGACCTACATTACTTAGGATGCAGTTAAACGGAACACTTGTTACAGTAGCCTAATTATGTCGCTTACTTATTATTGTTGTTTGTAACCATTACTGTTTAATTATTGAGGTGTCTCAACTGTAGAAGAGGAGATGGTAGCGCTAAATGTGAGACCTGGGATTAGAAAGGCTTCTTTCACAAAGATATTTAATTAGAATTGCATTGCAGGGAAATAGCCTGAGCTTCAGTTTATTTCTTGTCAGCTACTGATATTTGTTCTGTACACAGTGCAGGAGGAAATAAATAACCTGTAACCTGTGGACCCACACCCTGACTCAGGCGATGGGCTATTATAGACCCAGTGGACTCCTGGGAACACAACTACAACTTGGACATTTTTTTCTGCAGCCCAACAGCACATTTTTTCCACTTGTGTGCTGAGAAGGGGCCATTAGTCAATATTAGTCAAATAGCCAAACTCAAATGGTTAAAACTGCATTTGAATAATTAAATAAGGCAACATTATTTTTCCTCTACATTTGGAATCCGATGCCCGTCCGCTGTTGTTTGGTGCTCAGCAGTGTGCAGCTCAGCTCTGTGTAATAGGACTAACAACGCTGATAAAACTAAAGTGGCAATGTAATGCAAAACAATTCATCATGCAATACAGCCAGCCTGTCACACGGCGTAATCTATTGACCACAGCAGCATTGTATTTGATTCTTTTAGGAAACATATTGCTTTCCTTGTAAGAATAATGATACCTGCTTCTCTGTATGTGTGGAACGGGCGGATATGCTTCATACTATTTAACTGTGAAATAGATATATTCAAAGATGTGCTGTCATATATACTAAGCTCATAGAAACAGCCTGCTTAAGCTGGCAAAAATATTTATGATGTAAATTTATAGCATAACGGCAATCTTTCAAAAGGACAGCTTCCCTGAATTTGGGAGCCCGCCCATAAATTATGAAGAATATAATGTTTTCGTTGAGGTTGTTGCAAAAGTGTTATTTCAACACATGCTTTCAGTCTAATTTGTGGTGTTAATGAACTGAATTGCATTTTATTGTAAGGTGTTCCTGTTATTTTCTACACCCACACTCACACAGTCACACACACCCTGATCTACACCTCTACATAACCCTTGGTGCTCTGCCCTCAGCTCACTGTTCCCACTTTCTGTCCCCTTCAGGTTCTCCATGTTCTCCTGAAGCACGATGGAGCCTGCAGTGATGGAGCTGAGAAATTAGAAAAGAGCAGAGAGAGAAAAGGAGAGTTGGGGGCGGGGAGGCCTCTGATGAAAACCCAGTGACAGCGGCTTTAATCACAAGAGCGCAGGCATTTGTTCTGTCAGCAGAAAAGAGAGCCTCACAGGGGAAGTGTGTATTAAGAACGAAGCTGATATGAGTGTTGCTGCCTCTGTGGACAGGAGTGTGGATGCATGCGTGTATTAAGGTGAGAAACACTGCAGTGAGTGGCAGTCCAGACACACACACACACACACACACACACACACACACACACACATGCAGTACCTGGACATATGTGAGAATTTGTCTCATCATTGTCTCAGTGGATGAACCCCCACAGGGGGGAGTCCTGTCTCTCCTCTTCACCTCCCTCCCACCCACATCCTCCCATCCTTCTCCTCCTGCTTCTCGTGATTTTGGCACAATTGGCGGCAATCATTCACACCTGTTGGAGGATACTGATGGATGCAGGGAGACCTCATGGGCTCCCTGGTGCTCTCACTCACAGAAAAGACAGGGAGAGGAAGAAGAGTGGAGCCTTGTCTTGTGTGGTCATATATCTCTGTTATATATCACCATGGCTGGCTTTGATTCAGCTGTAAAGATTAAGTTAAGTGTAAGGTTAGAGCCATACATCTGTTTGATGATGTGTGGCGCACACTTTGGCTTTAAATAATAATTCAGTACAAGTAGGTGATGCAAGAATAGACTGAGCTCCTATGAACACTTGATAAAGGAAATAACTTGAATTGATTTGCCTCATGTGAGCTGGCCTTAATGTTTTTAGACATTTTTTTTCTTTAGCAAGTCTCAAGTCCCTTTCACACTGGATAAAAAAAAAACCTCACGAACATCTGGCTTTTGTCTTTAGAATGAAAGGGTACAATCGAACATTCATTCCAGGGTCAAATGGCTCTGTGGTAGTCACAGGTATTTGAAAAGTGTATAAGGGTTTATGGCATGTTAGCAGCTCTGTGAGGCTGTACTCACTGCTCAGGCCCTGAGTTGCTCTGAGCAAGATGCTGTGATGATGAACTGATGATGGCACTAGATGAAATGTCAGGAGACCTCCAGAGTTGTGCGTTCAAAATTTCATAGCTCCTCATCCAACAGTTGTCAAGACATTTTATTCAAAACCACAAATGTCAACCTCGCGGTGACACAGCAGTGAAGTCTGTACAAAATTTACACCCAATCCATCTGGTTATTGTTGAGATGTTTAACTTGCACTTGATGAAAAGTCAGTGGATCACCAAAGCTGTTGGGATTCATACCAAACTTTACGCCAATCCATACAATAATGTTGAGATACTACTGTCTTGTCCAGAGAAATTGGGCGACCAACTGATGGATCGACGTTGCTGCTTGCGTGGCTGAAAACGCTCAAATCTAATGATGAGCTTCAGCAATAAACTGGTTATAAGTTCAACACGGGGGACGAGGAAAGGTGGTAACAAACAGGTCAATTAAAATTACAGAAGTCACTTAGTTTTTATAGGTCAGATTCTCCGCAGCACATAATGACTCATGCACCGTGAGTCACACACAGCCAAACAGCTGATAATGGTGGCTTTCATTCTTTCCAGCACACCTCTGCCAGTCGCAGAGTACAGAAAGGAGCTTACAGAGGAGTGCAAAAGGCAGGAGTTCATAGCTGTGGATTATTCTCACTAATGGTTAAGACCCTCTGCAGTGGCAGCAGCCAAGCGCATTGCGGGGACTCCACATTTTATATTCATGAGAGGAGCAAAAGACAGAAAAGAAAGAACGAGGGAAAGAATGACGGGGGGGGGGGAAAAGAGAGAGAAGACGGAGCAGGAAGGACTCACCACCCCCCATTCATGCTTCAAAGAGGCTCCAGTTGCCATAGAAAGTGAAGCCATCAGCCTTGGGTGGGGGGTGGCGAATCAATGAACCAGCAGATCGGTGAAGAGCTGTCGAATCTTGTGTATGTTTAAGAGGTGGGAGGACGTATCTGAGGGAGAGCTCGGGGCTTTGGTGACAGAAGGTTGCTGCGTTTCCAATTATTTAAAAATTGTGTCTAAACAAAAGCCACATTCATGTTTTGGAAATGATGACTTAATTCAAAAGCATTTGTTCGTGTCTCTCAAACTCATTTGAATTTAAATCCTTTATCTACATCTACCACACGTCGAGGTGAGAGAGACACGTGAGTAGCGCTGGAATGATTAAAAAAAAAAAAAAAACTGAACTCAAATTTTCTGTCTCAAAATTTAGTGTCATCATGGAGTTGTTACACATCAGGTGAGTTCACATTATCAGTGGCAACATGGGGAAAAAGAAAAACTGGGAAAAGCAAAAGCATAAGAAAAGTGCTAAGGATGTCAGAACCTCTCATAGCTGTGGGAGCAGAGTCATTTCAAAGCACCCACACTGCTGCGCTACAACCTGATCTCTACTAGTTAGTGTTTAGCAGATGTAGCTTAGCTTTCACCAGAGTTTTTGCCGAGGTAGCAGTTGCCCACAAGGATCCTTATCTGCCAATAAAATACAGGTTTTAAAAGGCACCTGTTGATGTGAACTGGCATCCATTAGAGGAATAGCTGAAGGAAAAGAACAAGTGTTACCAATCACATTAGAGTCAATAATCAAATCAGACAGAACAAAAACAAAGGGAGGGTGAAACTTCTGCTAATTCTCACCCGTCACATTTCGCTCAGCTTTGTTGTGGGATAGTGGAGCCTATAAATAACTTTAAACTGAATTCATTCGTATCTGCAGTTTACTCTAATCCCCTGTGATCTACATAGTCCCTCATTCCAAATCTCATCTGGTGCTTCAGCACTGAACTCAGAAGCTCATGCATCTCTGAGATAAGTTTTTATTGCAGAGGTTGGCAACAAAATAGGAAATTAAATGTCTAGAGTGAGAAGGTATGAACATTAAACTGTTGGGCTATATCAAGGAGGAAAGTCATATTTATTCTATTGAATGCAACATGAGTGATGTGCATCCTTCCTGGCCCTACTTCTACATTTTAATCTCCTTTCCTTCCCTTGTTTTTCTTGCCTGTCGGAGTGTTAAAACACAGCCCCCTTGTTAGTTTGCTCACATGGCCACCCCTGCGATGCCACCACAGAGAGCTACGGCAAAAAAAACAAAAAACAAAACTGCAGGGTTTTCCCATGAAGTAGTTGAACCTGGCTCACCCTTTGCCCCAGTGGGATGTGATAGTGTGGGAGGGCACTGCACTGGCCAATTAAATACCTACAAGTAGCGCTCCTCCTCGTAGAATACTTTGCAAAATGAAAGGGGTAATTTTGCTGTTAAACTCGTGACAGATGATAAAATGATTATGATAACTTTACAGAGCTGTAAAATCCATCTTCATAGTTTTATAAACTGTTGTGCAGTGTTTTAGCTTCCGATAAGTGGAACACTCAGGGACATATTGCTCAGACCAGCCCTCTTGGATTTCATTTCATCAGCTCAGCCGCAACCAAGGCAATAAGCCCTCACCAACTCGGCCCTTTATGTGTGTGTGTGTGTGTGTGTATTTTTTTCTGTCTTTTCTTTCTAAATACCTGGTAAAAGTTGAATAACTGCCTCCCCAACCTCAGATTTCTGGGGTGGTGGTGGTGGTGCTGCCCTAGAGCCTTCGGTAGATGAGTATGTGCTGGTTGGGGTGGGTTGAGGCTGTAGCTCTGGGCAAAACAAATGAATTTCACCGCAGCAAATGTCATGTGTGTGAGATCAGTGAGGAGGCCAACCTGGTTGAGAGCTAACTATAAGTGTGTGTGTGTGTGTGTGTCTCTTTTATGGGAGGGTTGGCGGCAGGAAAAGGGTATTTATCATAAAACACCAGGACTGTTTCCTACTTACAACACAGAGTAATCCAGCCTGGAGCAGCTACCAAGATTACAAATAACACATAGCAGCACACAGGCATTCACATGCTGCTTCACCCATTCACACACACACACACATGTCCATGTGCACTTGCACAAATAATGCATGTATACACCGTCCTGGGGCTACGAAACGGGAGTGCTGTTGCAATGGGCTCCACTTGGCCTGCACAGAGAGAGGCTGGTGGCTGTAGGAAACTGTCAGCCTGACACTAAAGAAACATACAAATGTGGCTAATATAGCTGCACTGTTCCTGCTGCACTGTAACTATAAAATATGTTCTCTTCAGTGAACTAATTGATTTTGGTTTGTGCTGTGTGGCCTGCAGGGGTAGACAGGTTTAGTGTTTTGAGTTCATCGTGCCTGTGGGTACATTAGAAAGGCTCAGATCAATAAAAGAATTATTATTTACGAGCATTTTTTTATTAGGTGTGCTATATTACTCACCTTCCTCCTGCAGGACCCCCCTGAACTCAACCCATCTTCTCTGACACCACTAAGCATCAGCCAAAGTTTTTATAGTAAAAGTAGTGTGGGATGGAGGAGGTGCATGTTAAACTGTTATTGCAGAGGAAAAGAACCACATGCAGCTCCATAGAGGACGTTCTCCTGCGTCAACCAGGAGCCACTTGTTATAGATTAAAAACAGAGTGCTTATTCATCTTTTCTGAGAGCCTAATGATATTTGGGGGCTTTTTCGCTGCTTACTTGGGGGAAGATATTCCCTTTGCAACTTACTGCTTGACAAGCAGAATGCACCTGTGCAACTGAAGTGTTGATTTAAAACAAATTAAAACAGAAGCGTGGTGTCAATGAGCTCTGTACTGATTTGCTGTCTGGCAGCTAAGTTAAACTAAGCAAATTTCTTCCCGTGTCACACAGTCGCATGATCTGTCTGTGCCCAGCTCTTCGCTCCTCAGCTGACCTTGAGTTAAGATTATTTTTGTCAAACCGTTGAGTGAACTTTCACACTCAAGATTATTCAATTAATTGATCAGTCGATAGACATAAAAATTAAATCGCAACTGTTTTGTTGAACGGTTAATTGTTCAGGTTATTTTTTTTTACACCAAAATGCCAGTGATTCGCCAGTTCTACCTTCACAAATGTCAGGATTTGTAGTTTTTCTTGGTCGTATATGATAGTAGCTTTATATCTTTGGGTTCTGGGCTGATGTTCATGACAAAGAAAAGAATAACAGTAACTGCATGAAGGTGGTTCTCTGTGTTAAACCAGGAGAGGTGTGTTTCTTGGGGTTGTATTATCCTTGTAAAGATTCCCTTAAGGGCAGCTTTATTCATTTGCCTTTATTGCCAACTTATTCAATATGCATTTTGGGAATTCCTACATGGAACAAACAAAGCACCCATACACAAAAAAGGCTTTCCCAGCTGTCTTGTTGAAACAAGATTTGTTGGTTCAGTTCAGTTGTGCGTCTGTGAGCAGTTCTGAATAGGACATTGTTGTAAAACACAAAAGAATAAAACTGCATTCACACATTGTGGGAATAACTGCTTAAGTGAGTTAACGCTTCGCTGAGCCTTGAAAGTTAGTCCATGTCTAAAATGTTTCTGCTGACGGAGGTTGTCCGATCAGGAAACACTACTATGAGCTGTTCTGGAGTGCATGGCTCTATAGTGTAATTTGGATGGGATGTTCTTGATGAAAGAGGAGACACTGACTGGAGGTGACCGTCTGCTGGCTCTGACATGGAAGTAGAAATCACTACCCCCCTGTGAAGCATCCTGTGAGTCAGACCTTGCCTCAGTGAGCTTTTCTTAGGGGTTGCTGCAGGGCCTCATATCCCCTCTGTTTTTTCTTGTCTCTTTCTATTTCCTTCATTTTCTTCACCCTGCCTTCCCCAGCACCCCCCTCCCTCCGTCTTGCCTGCTCTGGTGCTGGGGCTGCTTATTGTCTGGGACTAGCACAGTCAAATCACCCTCTCCCCTTAACTCTTTCCTTATCCACCCCCCCCCCCCCCCCCCCCCCCGTTTACCACCTGGCTGCGGAAATCAATAACACGCCTTCTCTAGACCTCGGCCATTTAATGTGACATTTGATCCAGTCGTGGATTATTTATATGAAGGAGATACAAATGAATTCTTTCTCCCTCCCTCTGCTCTGCTCTTTGCCCCCCTCTTTGCTCTGGAGGTAAAGCCGTCTCCAGTGGAAGTGTGCTTATGTAAGCCTCCTTGATACACCATGTAGTAATGCCCACCGGACCCCATTTACCGCGATTGGTGATGCTACCGAGTCATTGCCTTAGCTGTGGTCTAGATCCCCATTCCAGGTTGCATGACTAATATCTTGCATGACTAGTCACATGCATCCCACTCCATATACAAAGTAAGGCAATTGGCAATTTAGATGAGGTCTCACGCGGTTATGGTGTCCCTGTTCGTTAAATCACCACCACTTTGTAATCTGGATGACTCAACCAGGGTTACAATGATGTCAGACTGTGCGTGCTTGGGTTTGTGATGCTTATTATTACATACGGGACAGGGTGAATTATATTAGACAAAATAAAGCGGTCGTCGTCTTTACCTTTGCTTCTTTATCCCCTACGTGACCCAACAACACAATAACGGTTTGATATGAGCCAGATCTCTGGGACACAAACTGCGCGTCTTTGCAGCGTAACCCAAACACCCAGGTGATGCTGACTCAGGTGACCTCATTTCAGGTGATTTTTCAGACATTTGCACAGTTCCCTCTGGAGATACAAAATATTTTATACAGACGTTAACGTGCAGTAGTGCTCCAGTAGACTCACGTTCATACAGGAGGCAGATACAGATGTAGAATTTTGTTTTCTAAATCTTTACAACAGCATTAGTTTTTATGAAAGTCCACCAGACTGACAGACTCTTATTTCAGTCTTTTACCCTTTACACACACACAGGCAGACATTTGAATGGAAATAATAAATCCAAAAAATAGAATCCAAAAAAGAACTTGTTTTTCAAACCTGTTTGCGATTGTCGGTCAAATAAATTATATAAATGAGAAATGCTCCTACATGCTCCTGCGCAAGCCCAGGAGTGTGTTATTCAATAACAAAGCTATAATACGTGGCATATTCTGATGAATTGGTATGACTCAATAGAATTTGTGACTCTTTGTAGATAGGAGAGAACAGGAGTGCTCTTGTAATCTTCCCATAATGGATAATATCATTTGCTGGTCTTGCTAAGAAATATTAAATCTCATTTTAAAAAAAAAACATGGCAAAATGGAAAAATATTTAAAAAAAAAACTATTTTCTTTGAGGTGTTCACTCTTAGTTAATGCGTAAAGATTATATTTGATGACAATTCAAAGCGACATTATTTCAGTCATACTTATATACACAAGAAAATAACATTGGGTCAGGGTGCAGTTACTGAGATAATGCTGCTGGTGTCAACACAGTGTCTCCTTGGATAAAACTTAAAATGTCCATTCTGACAAGCAAGTGATGAACACATATCTTCAACATTATTTAAAAAGGCGTTATCCCTGTGGAAGGGGTTTCACACAGCATGCACTGTGGCTGACAAACTTTCAAAGGTTTTCTAACTTCAAAGCTGAGTTTGGCAGATGTACTATGTCTAATTTTGAAAAGGCTAGGCGTTGGTTGCTAATACTTTTTTTTTTCTCAATCAAAGCTTTTATGTTGTAACCCAAACCTATCTCCTGGAATGTATGCTCATATACAGCTTGTTTGAAACAGCAAATGTGTTTTGTAGGAAAGGTAATTGAGACCGGATTATGTTTACCATTAGCATAATGAGGGTATGTTGTTAATGTCAAGAATCCACTGATACTGAATGTATCAGTATAATGCTCACAGACAGTGTATTTGTTTTTTGCCAAAATATCCAATACTGCAATACAATATCCACTTGTGGTGACTATGGTATTATCGCACTTTTTAAATCTCATTAATTTTTGCTCATGCTTTAAAATCTTTGGGTTAATTTCATAGGCAGCTGTAGGGTGTAGCAGTAGTAGAGGGGCTTTATTTTCACCCATTTACCAGATGTTTGACATACAAAATCCTGCCTGATTTCCTGTTTGGCAACAGTTTCTCGTATTATCCAGATGATCCAGTTCATTAGCAGCTCAGTTTGTCATAAAAACCGTCCATGCACTGGGATTACCTGGGTTAGTTCACATTATTCACGTCACACGAGTTATAATTACTTAAGTAAAAACCAGGAGAGTGATAGAAATGTGCTGTGTCATTGATCAAATGACCTCGTCAACAGGAACTAGAAACCATAAAAAAAAAAAAGAGAGAGAGAGTAGATGCAGGCATCAAAAGAGTTAGGCCAGCAGGGGGAGACCACTGGTGACAGTCCACAGTAGCTCCTCCAGCTCTCCTCAGCCCTGGCAGTGCTGTTAGGGATGTTCGCCAGCTGGCAGCCAGGCAGAGGAAGGACCACTCTAAAATTCCACAACTAGTAAAGGAGCTTCATTCAGGGCTGGTGTGAGCCGTACACCTTGCTGGAATATTCTGCATCTGAGGCTGCAGCTTAGGCTTTTCCTGCAGACCCTGTGTGTGAGCTGTAGTTTGTCTGTTATTCTTCCCATAATTATTTCAGTCAGTTTTCTGAGTTTCCCAAAGCTGACTGCTCTCTGTCTTTGCCTTCTGTCTGCACCTAGGTCCTATCAACATAACCTTACCCAGGTGCTGACTCTAATTTTTTATTTAATTTAAAAACAAATGCATTATTGTTGGCATGCGGTGCTACTGAGTCATAAGAAGTGTTTGTTGTAGGCATATGATACTTGATACTTTCAAATGCCTCATGTTCACGCCCACGCTTGTTTATTCACGTATTTATTACAAATTCAACTAATATTTAATTACAACCAACTATAGGAAGAAGGAAAAAAATCTCTGAAAATGAACTTTCAGTTACTTTTTTAGGGTCGTATTTACCATATTTACTCTTGATAAGAAGAAAGTTAATGTTTTGATTATATCCACTTGTCATGCTGCCTTCTCTTATTCTGAAGAATAACACTAACACTGTATTATAACACATGGCTAAACTCAGCGCTTTAATGCACATGAATTGAAGTTCCACACTGACTCATCATTGGCCTGGTAGACAGTTTTGTTGAAAGAATACTTCACAATGGAGAAGAGCGCTGGTGGTGAAGTGATTTTTTTCTTCTTCTCTTGAACAAACCCTTTTTTGCCCCCCCCCCCCCCCCCCTTTTTTTTTTTTTTTTTTTTTTTTTAACACTGCTGTCCCAGAAATTGTCAAAAGCATTTTTATACTTTTCAAACCAGCTTAGAAAAGCTGGGTGTCAAGAGCTGGAAATTGAATTTTCACATCCTTTGAAAGGAGGGTAGATGAGTTCTGCTGAGCTGCAAACTTTGTTTATATTGTTATTTTTTTATTTTTTTTTTTATTTTTTTACAAACACCTAAGGATGCATACACACACAAAGAGAGCAACACTGTGTGTATGGGATTCCCTAACAGCGGTTGAACAACACTCTCCGTCACCCCTGATGTGATCAGGAAATACCGACTGCAGGCTTCCCATCTGTTCGGCTCCAGAGTTATGGCAGAGATCCATCACACACACACACACACACACACACACACACACCTCATTCATAAAGTCGGTCAGACTTAGACCCTCATCCACTGGGAGCAGAGTGTGAGGGGGAGCAGCAGCAGTGTTAGCGAAGCTCCTCTGAAGTCTAGTTTTAACATACTGTGCCATTTAGAGCAATTAACCAGACACTCTGCTGTGCATGCCCAGTGTAAGAGCAGCTTCCTCAGGGTTATAATGCACATCTTAATGCCATCTGATGTAGCTTGAAATGAACTTAAGTCCCAGCTCGGAAAGATGTGCCCAGATCAAAAAAAATACTTCAGTGTGTTAAAACTTATGTAAACGCTTTGTCCTTCATTACTTCCTGCATAACAGCACTGAGTCAGAGTGATCAGTAAAGTGAGACACTTTACATTTTGCTTCATCAGTGACAGGTGCAGTGCTGCATGACTATAATTTTCACATCTATAAACACTGTTCGTGCCATGGATGTTCCACTGTAGGCATTTTAAGGCCACTATAGAGTGGATGGAGTTTACGCTCAGAGTTCAGACAGTCTAACCAAATGGAGGAGGGAAAATATAATGCACCATACAGTAAAGGGAGTGGTTTAGGACTCAGTGTTTCTGAGAGCTTGTTTCATTTCTTCATGTGGTTTCAGGTGAGTGACAGGAGTGTAATGTAACACTGCACTGATACAAGAACACAATTTTTCCTCTGAAAAATCAATTCCACTCATGACGCACTGAACACTTCTTCCCTCCTCTCTGTCTCTCTTTCCATGCATGTATATCACACTGAGGCATGTCATTAACTTTGTGTTTTTCCTCTCAGTGCGCTCTCTCCATGTCCTCATTCTGCAAGTATCTCTGACTCTGGAGCTCCAGGATCCAGATCTTCTTATTGTTGTTGTTATTATTATTATTATTATTATCATTATTATTGTTATTAATTTGCGTTGCAGTCATTGCTGCTGTTATTTTAAATAACAATATTGCACTTTAGGTATCACTATTATTATTACCATTACAACAAGTCTGACAGTGCTTGAATGCAGCATCATATAGCCGGCTCAGGCAGACGACCTCCCACCCTGAGTCCAGTTCTGTCCCGGACGTTTCTTCCTAAAATTTCTCTCCATATTACCGTAAGGTCTTGACCTTACTCTGTAAAGCACCTTGCGATAATGTATGTTATGATTTGATGAACTGAACTTTCAAAGCTCCCACAGGGTTTATAATCAAACAGGTGTTTCTCTTATTCTTATTTATGTCAGAGAGGGTGGGCTAAATAATAGAAACACCTCTGTGTATAGCGCATTAAAGTTCAACAGCATCACAAACTACAGCCCCCAAAGTTCATGAAGTCACATGATGAAGACATGATAACGTGATGGAGACATGATAACGTGTGGCGACATGATAACGTGTGACGTTCGAAACGTTTACGTTCACTGACCGAGGCCCGCGTGCGTTCGCACCTGGGTCAGGTGTTCCCGTTAGAGAACAACACGAAAAATGGCCACCAATGCAATAAAATGATGGGTGGCGTCACTATGAGATTATGAGGGGTTGGTTGAGATTAGCATCTCAGCATCAGAAAGCTACAGCTACTTTATTTAACCTCTGATTTAATGCACCGCCCGGCGATTACGCTATGTAACGTAAATCAAACACACCTGTGATGATGAGTCAACAGGTGCATGCTGGGCCTGGCTAAAAGCTAAACGCTAAATTCTAAAATGCTCAGGTGGGGCACGAATCTGTGACTTCCACCTTCAGTGAGGTGAGCGCCACCTTCCGTCAGTTCCTGACTGTTAAACCTCTTTCTGTCCTCACAGTGTTTAAAAACTCTGAGGAGCCGGTGAGACCCAGGCGGAGCCGGTTATATGTTCACCCGAGAATGAACGAGCAGAGACGCTGAACCTACAGCAGACTGTGGAGGACGAGACTCACAGACCGGCGGCCATACAGGTGAGTACGACAACGAACCACTGACTGTTGTAACTCACTGTACAGAGCGCATCAAAAACAACCGTGTTGCGTAGCAACGTAGCGTCTTGTGCTGTTTATATTGTTTATAAGTACGTTGTTTGTCTTGGTGATGCTTTATTCTGCTGTTAATTCAATAAGAAGTGTCAGGCCGTTTGATTTCTGTAGTTTAATACTGCTACATAAAGTCTACGGACACGTGCTGTGCTGTCACACTTTTTTTTATTTATTGTTTTTGTTTTATTGTCAGTTTGTCCTCTTTCAGCTCTGTGCACAGGCAGCAAAGCGACTGTTTATAGGGAAAGTGTTTATTGCTGTTTTGGACATCAGGACATTTTTATGTAACGCAGTGACGTTTGTTCAGAGTACTTTTAATTAAGTTAATTAGTCAGTCATCTGAGAACATCTTTGCAGATGCAGTTTTAATTGTTTTCTTCAAAGTTGTGTTCATTTTGTCAGCTGTGTTTTCATTGTCTGAAACATTGAGCAGCTGTGATAACAGAAGTGGCGGGAACTATTCTGCATTCACAGGGATTATTTTATTACCTACTGTGATCATGAGATTAGCTGTCAGAGAACCCATTCAATTTTGGTACAGATCCAGGAATTTTTAAACATTTCGATATAGGCTTTCTAGTTAATTTAAGCTAAACATCCAGACATGACATGAGGATAAAACAGCAAAGTCTGGAAAGAATCAACAGCAGAAGCAGATCCAGTGTAGCCACCTCTTACATATAAACCAATCATTGCTATGAACTTAACTTTGATTCAGAAAAAATACCCTACAAAATCAAAGAGAGCCCTGTACAACAGTGCTGCAGTAAATCCTGCCATTGTAATGTTCAGTTTTGTCAGGACTGTGCCAAGGGTGTGGATTTTATTCTATAATTTCTTAGTGGTGTTGTACTAGCCTGTCGTATACAGTGCGTACTTGGAACAGGTTGTACACTGGCATTTAAATAAATTTGTAAAGCAAATATTTGTAACCTTTCCTCGGTTAAGGTTACAGAACGATAGCGGTCGTGGTTAAAAGAACCCAATGGTAGGAAATTGGGAGATATGTCTGTGAAGATTCTCAGACATCTAGGTCATGGTATCAGTATAACATTTATAAACAGGAAATGGGAAGTGAACAACAGTCTCCAGGTCTCCAAAGGAAGAAAAAAAAAAAAACCAAACTGAATTTAAAAGGCTAATTGCTGGTGAGACTCATGCAAACTCCCGACATACATCACACCGATGTCTTGTCTATATGATGTTGTCTCGTGCTAAACTGCCCCACGATGAATTGGATAATGGAGCAGCAGCGGTGTGATATATAATGCTGGAAGGATATCGCAGTGATGTATATTTAAAATCACTGGGTTGTAGCTGTGATGGTGGAGGGTTTATCGCAGTGTTGTCTTTAATGGGTGTGAGGTAGACAGTACATATAGAGAAACACAGTCATGATAAAAATAGATTCTCCCAATGTTTCCTGTGTTGTGCTGTTGCTTGAGCTGCACGTGAAACTCTGAGTCATATTAATACCTACCATTTTATAAAGCATAACACAGCACAGTGCTTTACATATAGTGATGTTTTTAATGGTGTTCAGTCATTTTGGTGCAGTGTGAACATCATCGTGTAGAAACCTGAACCTTACTGGGGGCAGGTAATCATTTCGCAGATCACGATGTCAGCTTGTATTTTTGTTAAATTTATTATATTTACACAGTTTAATCAGCGCAGACCTTCAAAAGCTGCACTGACAGCTCCATTACGACTCTGCACGAACATAAATCTGGCAACCAACAAAAGCAGACAGGATGTTCGCTTTAACTCAAGCAAGTTTCAAGTCTGAAAGGAAATTGTTACAAGGACCAAAGCTTTAGAAGGTTCTGTTTTATCAGCATGAATATAACTCGTTCTGATAACTGCGTCCTCGGTTTCACAACCTGCGTGATAGTGGTGGTACCTTTGTTCTTTCAAGGAAGCATAGACAGCTCTTACAATTGGATAAAATGTACAACATGAACTTGACTGCCTCATTTGCACTTGAAAGACTTCTTGTTGTGGGGGAGCACAAGAAAATCCTTAGCAAACATTTAATAAAATATATTATCACCTGGAACTATTTTCCATTCATGTCCACCTTTATATTGATGGAAGTCTGGTCAGTTAGGATGTTTGAAGAATCCAGGGTGGCTGATATTGCTATGCATAAACGAGGCATAATTTCTATTTGTTTTGTTTCAGTGAAGGCAGGGAAGTAATGGTAGCAGTAATGAGCAACAAGAGGTAACAGAGTTTATGGGAAGTGTGGTCTGAATCCTGAGAAACTGTGAGCACTGAAAACACCACTGCAGGGGGCTGGTTGCTCCCTCCAGTCCCCCAGTTCTGGAGTGCCACAGTAAAGGCACGCGATTTACTTTTGTAGCAAAAATTTCTAAAAACATGTTTTCACTTTGTCATTGTGGATTACTGAGGGTAGAGTGATTGGCAAAAATGGCAATTTTACCCTTTTAAAATTAAACCTACAACACAGTTCTCTGTCGCCCATAGAAACTCAGTCAAAAGCATTCAGCACCATGGACAGCTCCACGTCCATGAGCATTGTGAAGGCCAGCTGAGTTTTTATTCAGGCACAAAACACCTTTACAATACTGTTGCTTTTTATGGCTTGATGACTGAAATAAAAGCTGCATTTGTTTGGATATGGTAACAGAAATACATTTCCTCATTTTAACATCTAGGAACAATTATGCACTTGCACAGATTTAGAGTAGTTTGTCATATTTAAGTCATTGACAAAAACCAGAAAAAGAGTAGTCAGTTGCTTCTTCATTTATTTTTCAGCATATCCACACTAAGGGAAAAATGTCCAGTTTAGTTGGTTTTGTGAAAACTAGATGTGTGGAAAAAGTGTGTGCATACATTTGACATCCACTGGAGATGAACTGACAGAGTCTTCCTGCTACATGTGATTGTACAACCTCAAACCGGGAGACAAACAACATTGCAGTTTTTGCTTATCATCCTTAAGTGCTACCAAAGCCAATATTTTAAAGGAGATGTACATATGATGCAAATTCCAAGAACTGCAATTAGAATGTGCGTGATCTGCCTAATAGCCCATGGACGTGTATGGCTTTTTGCAGATCTGATGCACAGTGAGAGACCATTTTCTGCTTCATAGCAACAAAGCTTAAAGAAAAGCAAAACTCAGCTCAAACCACTGAGTGGTGATAATTTTAGGAGTATTTCTTTGCACATATGGAAAATATGCTGCAGAATTACAGTGATAATGACTTAATGATAATGTATTGACAGACCAGTGAGTGTGTTCACTAGAATCAAAGCAGTTTCTTGAAATGTTAGTAGCAGTTTTCCACAGCCCATGGCGACCTCTTCATGTGTCTTCTTTTGACTGAGCAACAATCCAAAACTCAGATATGTTCAGTTTACAAACATGTATGACAATGGAAAACAGCAAATATTCAGACCAAACTCCTAAATGACTTTATTTTACTTATATTTCTGTGAACAAATTGAAGCAGTCCTACTGACTAAAATTATCCATTGTTTCATTAAAGTAATAAAGCTTCACTTCACCAAACCATCGGCTAAAGGGGGACATCGGTGCTGGCGGAGCTTGTTTAGTTTCAGTGGGCTGAGTAGGAAAACTTCCTGAATCAGTTTTGGGGTAAACAAACATATTTCAAATATAAACCAACAGATCAAAATTCAGTGCAAAACAAAGTGCAAGTTTTTTCCTCTTAATACCAGATAGCAGAACAAGGTACCTCACTGAGCACTAAAACAAGAAAAGATTTACATCTCATCTCAGATTGTAAGGGTTGTGAGGAAAAAAATAATTTTAGGTCTTCACGGTGGATTAAAGGATTAAAATGCTTTCTGTAGTTTGTTCACATGAGCAGTGTTTGTAAACAAATATAGGAAAACATGTTCCTCTAATGTATCTTTAATAATCCTGGATAAAATGGCATTAGGTATGTAACAAACCTGATCCATCAGAATTAAGGTACAGTATGATGCTGTATTGCATTTTTCATTTCATTTTAGTTTTTAAATAACAAATCCCGGTGCCACAGGTCCAGAAACCTGTAGTCGAGTATATGTCTCTTTATTCATAAATGTTGTCCCCCATCTCTTACACTGGAAGCATAGTAGGAAAGGATCTCCTCACAGCTGGTACGAACAGGAGGAATCATTGCAGAGACCAAATCTGTGTCAGCATTCATGTCAGTTTCGTTTAAAAATAGATTTTAAAAGTTTTCTTAGACCAAGCATCTAGTGGACGTCACAGTAACTGCAGTTTAAGACACACAACAGTAGCCTTCAGAGTAAATCCTTGAGGCTGTCTTCCTGAAGACACACAAATGTCTCATGTAGGTTTTACGAGAACACTCTGACACTTTAGAGAACTATTTTTGCTGTAGGGAACATTTGTCAAACCTTTGTATGCCAATAGAAAAGATGCTGCTCTGGTTTAAGCGCATGTTTAGGGAACTGTGTCCTCGAAAGCCTTTTGTTTTTTTGTGTATCTCCTGTGTATCGCGGCTATGCTGTTTAATGCTTCCAGGGGTCTTGGGTCCTTTGCACGTACTTGGAACCCAAAGACACAAGGAACCCGTGTCATATTTTATAGTGAAAATTATGAACGAGGCAAAATAACCCAGTGTGAAGCCATTTAGTCCTGCAGAAGAAAGCGGCGTCTGGCAAAACAGAGGAAGCAGAGTTTACAGGAATCAGCTTGTTTCATTATAATCCTGTTAATTGGGGCAATTTATGCATCTTAAATTACAGCACGTTGAAGACGGCATAAAGAACCATTTAAACACATGGAGGGCAGCGGGAGCACGGGTTAATAACGTATATCTACTTCTGCAAAAAGGAGCTCTGTAATATTCTGGCACATTCAGGGGAAAGAACAGGTCTCTTGTCAGCCATCAGTCATCGCATCACTGTATTTTCGTGTCAGCGGTTCTGGAAGTTGTGGTGTTAAATGAGCTGCGGGGACTTCTCCGCGGCTCGGTGCCGAGCGGGCTGACTGACGCCCCTCCTGCCTGCCCCGCTCGGGTAAAAAAGGCGCATGTGTGTTATTGCTGTGATGCGAGTTGAGCCGCATCCAGACGCACTGGCCGCCGCTGGCTAATGCTCTCTCTCCCCCTCCACTCCCCCCCCAACCCCTCCACCCCGCCTCATCTTGGTGGTGTTGTGCGCAAAATCTCCAGCGCCGGACGGACGGACGCAGTTTGACGGTACAAACGAGCGGCACTGCGGGGGGATATCCAAGAAAAAGCCACCAGAAGCAGACATGGATATTTAACGGGCATTTGTAAATTTTTTTATCTCTTTGTTTTTTTTGTTTTTACCCTGTGATGTTGCTTTTGCCCCGGGGGTGTTAATTAAACCTGCTCGATGTCTCTCATCAGTTTATAACCGAAACAAAATGAGGATTTCTTCTCGCGACTGGTTTCTGTTGATGTTCTCTGGCTTTTGGGGGCTGACAATGGGTGCTTTCCCGAGCAGCGTTCAGATCGGTGAGTGTGAGCCTTAATGTTGATTCTGACCAGAACATGAATCATGTGCATGAATCTGTGGACGTCCTGTCTCCTGCCTCTGTCCTGCCATTTAACACCTCAGCACTACTCAAAGTGGAAATTGCTGATTTCCTCCGCCGTATTTTTTTCTTTTTTCTTTAAAATATCACATGCAGACTGTTGATACTGTACATGTTTAACACACACACACACACACACACACACACACACACACACACACACACACACACACACACACACACACACACACACACATACACACACACACCTAATGCGCTTTGCATCTGCAGGCTAGAGTGTGTATCCCAGTGCACTCCGCCACTGCAGCAGATCAGAGCAGCAAAGTGTGTATTCCCTATGCAGGCTGCCTGTGCATTGACTGCTGTTAACACTCTCGCAGACCCCGGTCCTGGCGCTGCAATAAACCCCTGCCTCGGTCCCACAGGCCTTACAGCATCGCGGTTTCCTTTTCCCCAGTTGCACTCTCTTTCTCTCTCTCTTTCTTTTTTCTTTTTTAAAAAAAAAAAGCATCTCCATGTTTGCATTTAACAACTTACCAGTGTTTGTCATGGGAAATAAAGGTGATGGATTCATGGTTCATTTGACTGCTGTAGCAGGCAGATTGACTTGCATGATTTAATGGCAGGGAATGAAAAGAGGGGCAAACTGTGACCTCCAGTTGTTGATCAGCACAACCCTGCCCAAAAAAATCAATTATCAGAAAAACAGTCATTCATGCTTTTCCCTGAAAAAAATCATGTAACCTGACAAATGAATTTTTTTGTTACCTTGAAGACCGTGTTAAAACCTTTTTTTCTGGTATTGAATATTTGCTCAGACTGACTTTTTTGTGGGTTTAACCTCCACTGCTCCCCTGCTTGTAGCAGAGTTGAGGCACATCAGAATCAGTCAGGCTGATGAAAAATGACAAGCTGTTCAAATGATTCTCCTTGTCCTTTTATATCAACGTGATACTCGAATCCCCGGCCCCTCCAGGGAGGTCAGAGGTCAGGGTCTGTTACAGAACAGCACCCCTGGAACTGAGGACACTTGAGCTGGGTGGGGGTTTAAAGCTGCATCTGTGGAACTGCTGTGCCATCATGCCAGACGTTCAAGTGATTTTTTTGTTGCTGATTTAGGCAAAACAAAAACAACAAAAAACTGGTGCAAGGGCATTTTTGCTCATAAGGTTTCTTTGCTGTTTCAGTTTCGTCACACTTTTTATTATGATTATATCCACTTCTCACTATCGTTTGGCTATCAGGCTTGCTGCCTGTGATAGAAAACACTGTTGATGTACTTTTTGTGTCATCATGTTTCCTATCTCATAACTGACCTCTGAGTGTAACAAGATCCATCAGACTTCATTTAACTATTTGAATAGTTTAGAGGAGCCACCGCAGAGCTCCATGCTCCATCGGCTTTTAGAGAGGGTAAACATCTCTCCAATCAACTCTTGTCTGTTTCAAATAGTTGTCACTTATTATCAGTGGGAAATTTGCTGTGTACACATGTATGCACACAGACACAAGTGCACAAACACAGTCATGGCAAACATGCTGTGCAACTGCCACAGATTAATGCTGACACTGGTGATACATGAGAAAATGGATCCTTTTTCATTTAGTCTTTTTTTTCCATTCTTTAGCTGCACTATTGTAATTCCTTTAGTGGGGCTGCAGCTTGTCTCAACAAACACTGCGTGGTGGGGGGTATCTCTGACAAGAAGTCAACCCACAACATCAAAAAGGGCAACACAAATAAATAAATAAATAAATAGATAGATAATTAATTAATTCAAAATTATCCAAAATGCTAGATTTTATAGCTCATAGAAATAAGCACTTAATAAATATTTAAATCCACCTTCAAAGTGAACCAGGATTTTGAGAATTGGTATTTTAAGCAACATTAAAAGATTTTTCTGTAAGGATTTCTGTAAGGATTTACAGGTTCTCTCTGAAGGATCCTGAAGCTCTTGTCACTTCTGAAGACGATCCTAACATCATCTGAGTAGCCTGGCTGTGTGTGTGTGTGTGGATATAACTCTCTTAAGACTGTGACTCTTCAGAGGTTGTTCATTGAGGATAAACTGGTGTTTTCACATTCTCAGACTTACTGAGACAAGTTACATCACCACATATTCAGCCACAGTTACACCACAAGAGTCTTGTTGTTGGCAAACCATATGGCATTATTTTGTTTTACATCTTGCAGTAGGAAAAGTCAGAGCCGAATAAGTGGGAGCTTATTCAGCTAAGATTTTATCCTCTTGTAATCAGCAGTGAAGATAAGTTTTCAGTTCTGAAATGTGTAAAGGGCATTCCTACTGATTGGGAGCCAAGATGTACAAACTGTTCTCACCTTTTTTTTTTTTTTTTTTGTAAATTAGGAATTAACACATCCTCTGAGCATTTGGTAGCAAGTGTGAGTCAATGGAACATGAAACCATCACATTAAAAATTATATGAAGATCAAAACGGCTCCATTGCTTTGTCTTTATTGGAGCCACGGATGGGATTTATGTGTCCTGGCTTCATAAAGAAGTCAGATATTCTGAAGTTTACCTTTTGAAGAGGTCAGCCATAAAAAGAACACAATGGCATTTTGCATTAAATGACATTTACACAGTCTCATCCCAAGAACTATAGCCTTAAGTTAGATTTTGAAATGTGAAACAAACTGCTTCTAACTTAAAACACCACTGACATTTGCACAACCATGGACAGCGTAGTCAAGATCTTTTTATATGAACACGGCTCTAATGCAAAAAGGATTAAAAAAAAAAACAAAAAGCAAAATCATAAATGAGAAGCTTGATTCTGGAGCTGGAGCTCCTGCTGAACCAGAAGGATGTCTGGTGAATATTATTTTTCTGCTTGAATTAATAAGAAACAAAGGTGATTTACATGTTAAACAGACTGTACTCTACATCGCCACAAAGCCCAGTGTTTTTTTATTTTATTTTTTTTTTACTGAGCTATGGGTTGCTGTATTGTAGCATTAAGGCTGAATTGACAGCAATGGGATATTGGCAAAGTGATTTACCAGACCAATATTGGCCTTCCATTACATTTTATATATTGTCCGGTCAATTGTGTCCACCTCTAATATGAGAGAGGTTCCTCTCTGACCACAGCTACTAAAAGAGCCTGTGAAACCCCAATAAACTTTTGGCTACTGCTTTTAAAACCTCATATTGCTGTAGGCCAAGAGAAACTGCATTAATCATTGGTTCAGACTGAAATATCTCAGCAGCTGCTGGATAGATTACAATGAAATTCGGTGCGTAAATTCATGGTACCCAGAGGATGAATTCTACTGACTGTACCACTTTGCAGCATCTCTTAGGTTGACATTTTTAGTTCAACCACTGTTGGCTGGATTGTTATGACATTTGTCACAGAAGTCGATGTTTCCTCAGGATGAACTGTAATGACTTTAGTGATCCGAGCTCTTTTCATCTAGAGCCATCATCGAGTCAAAAGTCCTAACTAATGACGTTCCCATCGACCTCTACTGTTTAGGGCTAATTAGGAAATATTAGCATATTAACATTGTCAGCGGAGAAGCTGAACATGGCAAACATTATACCTACACTGGCAGATCAAGAAACAGAGCCAAGGCACAGAACTTTGGTCATGTGATAACAAATGTTCATACAGTAAACGCTCATATGGATCTTTTTTTAAAAGGCAAGTGACGAATAACTCATTTTGTTCCTTGATTAAATTCCAGCTCTCCAATCAGAACCCTTGAGGAGGCTCCAGGTGGCCCTCAGCAGGGGGGGAACAGTTGAATTTGGCTGTGATTTGGAGTTTGAAATCCTCCCCCACAGATGATGTATAAGAATCACAATTGTTATGAGTTTCATTCTCATGACTGTGGTCTTCAAGTATGCAGTAAAGATGGGTAATTTCTGACTCCACAAGTATTTCACCCACATTGGCAATGAAAATGGGGACTGTAATATCAGCTTGTGTGTGTCTCATAGAAGTGTTTGAGAACGTCTCAATATCAGAATCCAATTTGTGTTCAGACAAGTGGACATTTGCAGATGGTGGTGAGATTGTTTCAGTGGTTTTATGCCACTCGTTTCATGTCTTGGCGCAAGTCAGCAGTAATTGAATTGTCTGTAGTGAGGTTAAACATGTGGATGAGAAAGTGGATTCTCCTCTGGTGCTTTTTTTTTTCCCCTCCTCACATGCTCCTCATCAGACTTGTGTTTTCTCCCTCTCTGCTCAGGCGGTCTGTTCATCAGAAACACTGATCAGGAGTACACGGCCTTTCGTTTGGCGATCTTCCTGCACAACACCAGCCCGAACGCCTCGGAAGCCCCGTTCAACCTGGTGCCTCACGTGGACAACATTGAGACGGCCAACAGCTTCGCTGTTACCAACGCCTGTAAGTTGATCACATGTTCTCTTTCGTGTTGATGGTGGATTTTTGCAGTGAACCAGGAAAATGAGATTTTCCTGTACAAGAAAGTGCAGAATGTGTATTTGCTCCTGATTTGCTCCTGAGTCAGTAATATTATCACTCTACTTACCGAGTTAAAGGAATTGTTAAAGCATTATTTGGTAGTAAGAAGCTAAAGATGGATGTCGATACACCATAAAACTTCCTCTACAACCACAAATTGTCATTTTTCCATTTTTGTTTGTTTATGGATGCAACAACAAGATGTAGGCAGAGCCAAGTTAGCTGTTTCCACTTGCTTCCAGCCTCTATGCTAAGCCAGGTTCACCACACACTGAATCCATCTCTGTACTTAACACACGTATGGGATTGTTATCGGGCCTCTCAGACATTTTTCTCAAAATACCAAAAGTATTTCTCTGATTGCGGTGATCTGAAATTTGTCAACAACATTAGGATGAGTGCAGCTCTCTCATGCAATGAGGGATTATTACCAATATTTCTGCTGTACTCACCAGTGACTTAGATAATCTGATTGAAGTGTTGGTTTCTGATCATTGGACTGCTTGTGTTCTGTGTTCTCAGATATTAGCGATTACATTTGTGAGTACAGCGTTATTATAACTGATGGAAATAATGGCCCAAATTATGACCCAAGCTCGAAAAGGAATCATCCTTCAAATGTTCTCAGGTTCTAATATGATGAATAACGATATCAGCTTTATAATTAGTAAAACTGGGATCAGGATTAGTGTCAGTAGAAGGAGTAATGGTGTAAACACTAGCAAGTTTAAATTATAGTGATATAATGGGCATCATCTCAAAAATGACACATAAATGACATGCACATTTTGTGTGTTCCCATCATGTCACTGAAACAGCTTTTTGTGTGTGTGTGTGTGTGTGTGTGTGTGTGTGTGTGTGTGTGTGTGTGTGTGTGTGTGTGTGTGTGTGTGTGTGTGTGTGTGTGTGTGTGTGTGTGTGTGTGTGTGTGAAGCTGTGTGAACGTACAGTACATGTATATGTGTCTGATGTGTCAGTACAGCTGTGTCTGTGAGTGTCTGCTGGTTCACATCCGATGTGAGCAATGCTGCACATGCTGGAGGGGGCAACAGCTGCACACACACATACATAAATGCACACAAACAACAATCACACACTCTGCCATGGTTAGATCTCCTAATAGTAGGAGGCAGTGATTTTTAGTGATGGTCCCTGGGGAAACATCCTTTTTCTTTCCTTCTTTTTCACTGCCTCACCGAGTGTATGTGTGTGTGCGTAGGAGGTGGGGGGTTCCTGCAAAGACCATAAAACACTGCTGGCCGATGTCTTCTACTATCTATGGTGTGATCTGGTGTTAGAAAAATCAATGGCTAAATTAAGCATAGAATGAAGTGCTGTTATGTTTGCTTGGTAATTGAGTGTGTGTGTGTGTGTGTGTGTGTGTGTGTGTGTGTGTGTGTGTGTGTGTGTGTGTGTGTGTGTGTGTGTGTGTGTGTGTGTGTGTGTGTGTGATGGCCTGAGATAAATTTGAGAAATTTTCTCGTTCTTTGATCAGATGAGGAGAGTAAGTATTTTGAAAAGTCTTGAGATGTTTACTCTTGCACTTTAATTTTATTATATAATATTACCCCTTAAATTTACTGTTGACCGTCAAATTACACCAGGGGGTTTTCAGAGTAACATTTCGGCAAATTAGCAGCATTAAAGTTATGCTGAATTAGATATTAGGAGTTCCTCCTTGCAATGTACTCATGGATGTGTAAACAACTATCACTGTGATAGTGAATAAAACTTAGAAATATGATATTTCTCAGGCAAGTTCTGTTATAAGGAGTTACAAGCAATGTCTTTTTTCCATGAATTCTAGGCACATTTATGGACATTATACACAATATTACGGTGCACACCAAATCTAAACATATGTAAAAGCTATGAATTACAACGAAAACTCTATATCTACATCTTCTGTCTGATTGCTCTAGTACTTCATTCAAGACGTATTACAATTATTTGAATGACATCTCATATAATTTTCTATGGCTGCATCATTGCATCAAAAAAAAAAAAAAAAATCTAGTTTTGCTGTGTAACATTATACAGTATAAGCATTTCCGTAGTGGGATCAATGGAAACCTTGAAACTTTGCTGACGTAAGCATTCAGCTCAAATGCTTTTAAATGTAAAACTGTATCTGTATCTGTAAGGTTTTACCTATTAATGACCTCTAAGATGAAATTACAGTAGATGAAGCTGTATTGATCTCTGTGGGGAAATGAGTTGTGCAAGCAGCAGAATAATGCAGGGCCAAACAGAAAAGTAGGTTATGAGCACAGGAATAGAATAAAAGATGAGCAATTAAAATAATTCCAAGCTAATATATGCTACACACACACACACACACACACAGACACACACATATATATATATATATATGCATACATAAATATTCTGACAGTTGCAGCATAGTCAAAGTGGACTACAGAAAAGAACATGAATATTAAAATGGTCTTTGCTTAGAATTAATCAAATATACTGGATTATTATTCAAAGAAAACCTTTACAGTACATTAGCATAATGATCCAGATTGAAACTACTAGTATTTGCTTTTATTTTGTACTTTGCACCTAAGTAACTACTCTGTTATAATAACAGTGTCTCAATGATCCCTCCATATTTCCTTGTATTTTACTTGCAAGGTTACACCATCCTCCAAACAGGCATTTTGTGTCACCCAGTCAATACAGACACTGAAATGAGGCAGTGTGACAGGAAACAGGCAGTTAGAAGAGCAGTCAGTGGCCAGTGCAGTAAGAAGAGGGCTGTCCTGTAGTCGAGCCATGGGTGGGCAGTGTTGGGGAGTAGTGAATTACATGTAATCAAACTGTAGTACATTTTGCGGTAGCTTGTTGGTAGTACGGCTACATTCATATTTGCGTAGTGATTCAAGTTGTTCAATTACCTTTTTTTTTGCCATTTTTTGTGTAGTTAACTACTGAAACTACAAACAATCTTGGGCCATAAAAGGAAAGCAATGATATTTTTTTGCTGATGTGGCTTTTTTGTATTATATGTATTTTTTTTTAATTTTGTATTTTGACATGTACATTGTCAGTAGGATCTTTTTTTTTTTTTCTAAAGTCATTTGAACTACCTTTTCTAAGTAGCTTTAGTCAATCAGACTAGATTTCTCCCCGGGGTAGCTTTGCTGTAGTTTAATTCCTTCCAGTGTGAAGTAATTGGTAGATTTCAAAGCCGTTCTTTCAAAGTAGCTTCCCCAACACGGTGGGTGGGTGTAAACTATAGTTCCAGCAACAGAAGAAACTATGGGATTTTTCGCCACTACTCTAATGGCTGCACTGTCACAGGAAGTGAGTCTGCTGCCCATTGATTGGCCAAGCCAAATCAGAGCAGAATTACATGAGCCAATCAATGGCTCTGATAGCTCAGGGCCAGCGGGAAATCTGAGATCGAACCACATTGCTTGTTTTCACCCCCAGTTTTGCATTTTTTTTTCCTTTTTCCTTCTCAGGCCCTGTTTCGTTCCATTATCAAAGACCCTGAGATAATGGTTATGAATAGGCAGTGTTACTGTCTGACGTTTAAGGGCATAGTATACATTTGGGAAGGAGAGATGAGAGACGGAGCTAATTTGTAAAAAGAGATTAGGCCATTCAGCGGCCCGGCATGCTGCTGTCAGGACGGCTGATGGGGATAATTGGTAGGAGGACGGGGACAAATGTTGTATGTTCCCATTGTCATTGATAATCATTCTGTAGGCCCAGACCCTCTGATAAATTCTGCTGCGTTTATTTGATTAACAGTGTAGCTGGTAATTATTCACAGTGGAGTTGCTTGTGTCACTGGAATGTAAAGCTACTAAAAAAAATTTATCTTGTTGGTTATCTCGCGACTTTCAAAGGTCCTCCTGTCAGTGGTATGCTCGGCAATATCATGTATTGGTATCAAGTTAATTAGGACACCTTGGTGTAATTAACATTAACAAATGAGACAACGGTCAAGACATTCGTTCGTCTCTGTTTCCCAGCGGTGGTTCCCGCAGGCTGAGAATTTATTTGTGGTCCTCAGCTCTGTGGGGCGAAACTGGGCCTCTGCCAACAAATGGACTTTTGAGGATTATTTGTCTTTCACAGAACAAATATTCCAAAATTTATAAGCGAATTAACACATTTCATTATAAGAAAGCTTGCTTCAAGTTTGTTGAACAAGCTAAACCTAGAGCTGCTATATGTAGAATTGCCATGGGATTCTAACATATTTCAAATGCAACTCAGTCGACCACAGTGCCTTTTTGTGATACTAGAATATATGAGCAATTTCATATTTATAAATTCCAGACACAGTGGATGGCTATGGCTGGTGATATTCTATATTCCTGTTGTTAAGAACAAATTACAATTACAAAATTACAAAACCAATAGTGAACCAGTTTTGCCTGTGTCCAAAGCCTGATCTCACAGAGGAACACAGTCTCCAGTAAACACTGAGAACATGTCAAAGAACCACATTACTCTGGGTGACATGTTCCTTCATTACCACAAATATGGGCTTTGCAATCTCACATACACACTGACCTGCTGCAGTAAATACTCACCAGTTTACCACCTTGCTAAAAACTACAGTTCCCTTCTGTTTTAGCACATTACTGAGCCTTTTTAAAAACTGCATCTTGCTACTGTGTTTTGTTGTTTTGAAAGTGGTCATCAGGTCAAAGCAGTGACACAGATGTTACAGTCTGGCTTGGAGGAACGTCACTTGTGGGGAGTGAAATGTTTGTTTTCTTTCTGAAATTATCCATCAACATTAGATTTGACTTTGCTTTTCTTTCTTTTTTTTTTTTAAACTGGTATTAAACAAGAAAATCCCTGTCTCTCACATGTGTGGAAGGGCCGGAAGTAAAATGCCAAAGCAACAGATTGCCTGGTTTATTATGAAACGTGGAGCCAGCATGACGATGATTTCATGGATCTCTGCCTTGCTGTCAAGGTGCCATTGCTGGTGATGTGCCGAAGTTCAGGACAGCCAGAGTGACAGTGTTAGAGTGTGTGAGTCCTTGAACTCGAATGGCTTCTCAGCCATTTGTCCCTTGGACGTGAGGATATGTCCTCTGGGAATTCAGACTGAAAGTCAGTGAGAACATCCAGGTGTTCCTGATAAAAGCCTGTGTACAAGGTTGGAGTTACCAGCATCCCCTGTGAAAAGCCTCTGACAAAAAAGACAAAAGGCAGAAAATTGATGGGCTGTAACCATGGTACTAGTGTAATACCTAAGAATGTGGAATATCCCATACATTTTCAGAACAATACAACCGATAAACTCACTGAGGATGTTTTACCCTTAACAAGACTTTGCAGGATAATTCTCTAATCTCATATTCTCCACATTAAAGTGGAATGAAAATGAGAAATATACGTGAAGGGAATAATGAACCAGATTTTACTGAAAGGGACAGTTCACATTTTCATTTGAAGTCACATGAGTTATGATCAGCGCTGAGCTGAACAACATTCAGTAGGAGCTAACCTACAGGCTAACCTCATTGTTCAGGATGATTCTTTAAACACACACACACAGACATAAAGTAGACATCGACATGTTTGTCTCCCCAAACTGTACCTTTAAAGGACTACACCATAAAAATCATCAACCAGATCAACCAGTGATCTGACTCACTTCCAAAATGAGAGCGTGACAGTTACCTTATTTACATTGTTTACATCAGCAAACGTGACATTGTTTGGTTTGACAGTTTTGTTGTAGGAGTTTGGCAAAAAGTTTTGTGAAGGTGAATGCAAGAGGAGCAGAAGAAGAGTGACAGCTTCCTTTTTTTTTGTAGAAAACTATTTTTCCACTTTGGAAGTTCCTTCTTGTCTTTCAGGAACAGAATTTGTATCTAAATATCTTTTTAAAAAGACTCTCTTTCTGAGCTTTCAACCAAATCTCACAGTCTTTATTCAGTGAACAGAGCTGGCGCAGTCGTAGCACCTGGGCTGCTTCTCCTCAAGGATGGTTTCTGTGGATGAGATGTCTTCTTAATATGTCTATGGCCGTCAATGTAAAAGATGAGTTTATTAAATTAAAGGAAAACAGTTTAGTTCAACTTGGGTGTTATTTTCGTTGGTCATCGGTTCTGTCAGAAATAACACGGAGCACCTCAGGGACTCTTGCACATGGAGCAGGAGTACGTGGAGTTTTGATAGAAAGCCCTTATCACTTACATGGCTGGTTCATGTTCATGACAATTGAAAACCCAACCGGTTTCGTCCTGGGCAGGTCGCCATCAGGCTTTCAATCTTTATAACAACAGACCTCAGTAATTACTTACATGGGTGCAATGTTATCATAGACACACTGACGCCATGTTAAGTTTCAAAGGAGCATTCAAACCAGTGACCTTCAGTGGAAATGTGGATTATTCTAGTGGTAAAATGAGACACTACCAAAAATGATGTGTATTCCTTCCTTATGTTTGGACACATAATGTGGAGGTGATTGCATGGAAGAGCTGAGTCAACTGAGAAGGAAAGGTGAGCATTTTTTTTTTTTTTGATGTAGCGAACAGCATAATGATGAGGGAGCTGGAAACAGGATATTGAATAAATTAACCTATGAGCAATGGAGAAGGGGTTTTGGAGATCTGTGTGTAATCGAGGTACACAGTTTGCAGGAAAGTGAGCATTCGATCTCCTTGCCTTCATTATAAACTCCAACTTAAATAATTAAATGAAAATTTAGACAGACTCTAACCACTATCATGTAGAAAATAAAATGAAAACTAATCAATATGCCTCCGAGCATCTGCAGACTTCTCAGCGGGGCGTGTGTGTGTGTGTGTTACCTTTTCATCTGCAGTTCATTCATCCAGCTGATCTTTATTCTCTGTTTTGTGGTAACCTCTTAACCACGCAGTCAGACAAAGGTTTTAAAGGGAGTGTGGGGGTGGAAGGGGTTAATATGACCTCCTACATGCTGCCCCTGCCTTCGCCTTCATTGAAACAGTGACATCTTAATCTGCATTGAGTCATTTATATTCAGCATGGCACTCTGACTCACTCCAGATCCAGATAGCGAGCAGCCTGTGCTCCTATATGCACTCGTGCTGCATAGGAGACTCTACATTTTCTCTGCCACTCACACGTGAACATATGCCTTCCTCGTCCGTCCTTGAGTATGAAACATCTCTCCCATTTGTGTTTCATGCGTGCCTGCATGTGTGTCTGTGGGCATGCACACAAATAATCCGGCTGTGCTGCATGTTAGCTCTATTTAAGTCTATTATCTCTCTCTCCATGGGCTCCATTCAGAGGGGCTCTTCGCTCTGTCGTCCTGCCCTTTAAATGGCTGCCTGTGCCCCTCATTTGTCTGAGGATTCTTCTGAAGCGGGAGGGTGAAAATATACAGGCCTTTTGGCGATACATACTTGTATGTGTGTGTAATGGCTGGTGTTAGGAGAAAAGGGATGGAGAGAGGGAGAGAGGGGGAGGGGGCTGCTAATGAGAGATTAATGTGGCGAAGCAGGGAGGAAGATGGAGGATGGAGGGGGTGAGGAGATGTGGGGGGTAAAAGGAAAAGGAGATGTTGGGGGAGAAAAAGGGATTGTTACAAGAAGGGATTCATTAGCCCAGTAAAAGGTAAAATGTAAGCATGATAATGTGAGTAATGCAGCTCTTGTAGATCAGAGTCTGAGCTGTTTCCACGTCTTTACAGGGTAAAATGTGACTTTTCGTCATTCAGCTGTATTAGCATTTATAACCTGTCCCTCCAATGTGTGACCAGGCAAAGTTTGTCATAGGTTGCTAAATTTAGTCAAGGCATTTTTGATGAAAAGCGCCCTCTGCGTCGCTGTTTTTGTGGCGAGCAAAATGCAAGGACATCCAAAAGAGTTGACTTGCAGTCAGAGAAAAGCAGAAGAGGCTACCAGGGTTGCACCTGTGTGTCTGTCAAAATAAGTGTCAAATAAAGAAATACAGCATTTTTTAAATGGAGTCAATCAATAAACATGTTCCTTTTATTCCAATAAAAAGAAAAATTTTTAATATCAGAAGGTGGGTGCCTGCAGACGTATAGGTTAAATCTTAGATGTGTAAAAATAAATATGCTAAATGTATTCTGGCTCACAAGCATTTTATTTTACAGCTGTGTGACTCATTCAGCATTTCTGCTTTTGTGGAGGAAATAATTGAACAAGGTGAACTACACCACAATTCATTACTTGGGTTTTCTTTTTCTTTTTCTTTTTTTTTTAACATAGCATTTCCTCCACACAAACCCCCACAATTATTTTTCAGTCTCCATCACTGAATCATTATTTTACAGCACAGAATCTTATGCATCCAACTAAATGTTGAGCATCTTGTGCAAATGTAATTTATCTGTTGATCTCTTCCATGTTTCTCAGTCCACTTTGTCTCCTCCACCTCCCCCCTCCCAATCTGTGCACTGGTCATGTAAGTGGTTCCCCCAGGTGTGTTTGTGAGTGTGTATGTGTGTTAGTGGAGGTCGCACAGGTTGAGGAGGACCTCTGAGGAGAGAACAAAGGTGTTAAAACCGAGAGTGATCCTTCAGATGCTGTTTTAGTATCAGCTTCAGTTGTATCTTACAACATTTTAAGGACAGAAGAAAGGAAAGAAACAGCAGAGAGAATGTAGCTGGAGAAAAAGATGGAAATATAAGTGGTTAAACTACGTGTCAAAAACTCCCCTTCTATATTTAGAATAAGACATAGTGGATGAATTGCTCTGCTGTTTGCACATTGAAAACAGCTGGAGTGGTCGGCAGGCCGTGGTGACACATTTAAGCTGCTGCCATATAATGGGCTCTGCCATTTGAAGGAAATTATTGGACATTTAGAAGCCATCAGGGGTGTGAGGCAGCCTCACCACCTTCTTACTCAATTAGAAATCTATTTTTGGATATGAGGATGTTCTGATGGATTTTCTCCAAACTAGGACAGGAAGTCATGCCAGTTACTTTGTGTTAATCATTTAGAGATTTCTTTTCAAATTTTAGCATCTCTGAGCTCCCATTTGATTTTTAATGCATCACTTTGTGTGACTACAGAGGGAAATAAAGCCACAGTAAATAGCACTGGGTAAACTTTTATTGTAAGTAAAAGGTAAGCTTATTTTTTTCTTATTTTGGGACAGATTTGAAGGAATTGAGAAGGGAACCAGATTTTGTTTGGTAGAACTCTGGAGACGAGACAGAGTATTTTGTTGGCGTGGTTTGTGCATTTATCTATTTTCTTTTGTGACTTGGTTCAATACTGTGGCTTCATATTTGGTGTCTTATGAGTTGGTGTTGGCTGGACAGTGTTGTGGTCACAACCTCAGCTTCACCTGAGGAAGACCATTTGTCCATGTCCATGTAGAGTGAAAGAAGAGTCAGGAGACAGCAGTGTCTTTTTGTGCGGATAATTCTTAACCAACACATGCAAAGAATTCATGGATGCCTGCTGATGATTGCCTGGACACTCGTGCACCTCACATAAAACTAATTAGTGAATCAAAAACCAGGTTAAGGTTAAGTATACTAAAAAGTCCCACTTGCTACCAGTAGATAATGTTTACTACCACTTTCCACTGTACAAAGAGTTTGATGGCCCAACATAGTGAGGATATTGTTATTCTTAGCACATATTCAGGCTGTCTCCTCTGGAAGACATTCATCGTGTTGCACTTAGTTGTTCACATAAAAAATGACAGAAATTGCTGTGTAAGGCTTAGGTCTGTCCTGAGAATGGACCTCCCATTAGATTATGAGATCCCATGATTCATGAAGTTTTCACAGTGATAATGATTCATCCTCTGGGGAGCAGGAATGAGCTGAGTAAATAGTATTGTGCCCATTACAGTTCTTGTGTCTAAGTGACCAACAGTCAAGATAATCATCAGGATTTCTCCTTTGAAGGCCCTGAATGTCCACAGCAAATAGGAATAGAAACGCAGCTGGTGGTATTTTAGATAATTTGTCATTTTTGCATTAAACTTTAGTCAAAAGGGAAGTTTGAACCAAGTTTGAAGGATGATCAAGAGAATTATTCAATGAAATAATAAACATTTAAACCAAATTCCAATGGTTAATAGGCTAATCGGTCTGAAGCACCTGAATAGACACTGATCACGTTCCCCCAATTTCCCTCTGCTCTGATGTCGACTTTAAACGCTTATTTTTTCACAGAAAAATGGAAAAACATCAAAGGTACAGAACCTCGGCACATTATGTGGCTCAAACGCTTCTGTGCGAAACTACAGCAGTCCAAGTCAACCTTCAAACAACCGTATCAGTCATCTGCTAATATCAACATTGTTCATGCAACATTAACGCTAATGAAAGCCTAACGGATTGAAGTGAATTGCTTTGCGAGACAGAGATGCCCAGAATATTTTAAGAGACTGACAGAGACAGAGAGGGGAGTGGGAGGGAAATAACAGTAGGTCTGCTCTCAGATCATAGTGAATAAGTCGTGTGAATTCACAGATGGGTTTTAACAGGAACACACTCTGGCCAGGGGAGTTGTTCTCACATGCTGGAGGATGCTGTTACAGCTCACACACATACTCATACGTACCACACGCATGAGCCAGCTATCACATTTTTGAAATGGCAGGAAGTAGCTGCAGCACTGCGATCCTCAGATTTCAAGCTGCAAGACATTCCTTTGGTATGTAGATCAAGTAGACACGACATAAGGGATGAGGCTCATGTTTAATTGTATAAACCGTCATGATAAAAGTACTGAGAGTTGGCTTGAAATCAATAAATTATATGTAAACAGCCTCATAATCATGTTACTGAATTGACATTTTGACCTTGTCTTTGCGTTCTTACCTTTATCTTATTCTGAAGAGGGTTTTTTTTTCTTTTAAATTAGCACAATGTGATGTGACAAGTTGAATTCATAAGCTATAAACCACACATTGCTTATTTCATTTTCTAAAAAGTTAATCATAGCAGATATGAGATGTTAGGCAAATGAATAGCGAAGCTGTGATGACTCAGCACAGTATAATACAGTGTTTTTCACTCCGCGTTAATGAGGTAATTCAGCATCATCAGCCTGATGTCAGGGAGGTATATGCCTCTGTGAACATTGCGGAGACAAATGAATAACATATCTGTTGGTTTAATGAGCAGGTGTGTCCAAACAGTTAGCAGGTCTGCTTTAATGGTCATTATATTTCCAGTGTGAGCTGAGGTGCTTTGATGGAGAAACCCTTCGAGGACTTTGTTCATTAGCTACTCTGTTCATTAGTTAGAGGTCAAATGGTCAGACTCCCACTGAGCGACCCCAGGGGGGATTGGCTCCTGCCCTGACTTTCTCCCTGCACACGGCTGTGACCTTTTGACCTTTAACCCCTCCTCCTCCAAAATAAAGATGTTGCAGAGCCAGACGGTATCTCTCAATCTGGAGCTCAGTTTTTCTACCTCATTTTCATTGATGAAATTCCAAAAGTGCACGTTTTAGTGCATGTGCACCCTCTTGTCCATGTGTGACACAAAGAAAACAGGGACCCACTCATAAAATAATTTCTCCATCGTGTTACTAGAGGTCAGAAACTCGGACCTGCAGTACTGCATCCATGGTTTAGCATATTTTAACCAGCCATGTTATATCAATGAGCATTGATTCTGTGTAACACTTGGACAGCTGTGTCTCTATAGGCAGACATACAGTCAGTGATGAAATATAGCACCCCACCTCAGCAATTACCACACCCACACACAGCCTCTGTCTCTCACTCTTTCTCACTCACACACACATTCTTGTCTTACTGAGGACACTTGTTGACATAATATGTTCCCTTGTCTAACCCTAGCCTGAACCAAACTCCAACCTAAACCCAATTCTGACCTGAACCCTGAAACATTAACCCTTAGACAGACCTTTGAAATTGTGATGACTGGCCAAAATGTCCTCACAACCATACAAAAGCATACACACACACAAACACACACACACACTGACCTTTCACCCTATGCTACTACTGCTTCATCTAATGACGAAACTATTATTAGAGCGGATCATTACTGGTTATCACCATTCACCGTCTGTGTGCCTTGTGTGTGTGTGCGTGCGTGCGTGTGGGTGCGCGTGCGTGTGCGCTCTAGCTTGACAAAGCTGCTGTTGGATGGTCTCACCGTTTCAACTCTCTCCAGTGGCCGACCAGAGAAGAGCCCGTGATTGCAGCATGATTGGCCAATTATTGCACTTTTATCACACCAGATACACCCTCTCATTGGTTGGCGGTCAGAGGGAGGGAGTGGATGAGCTGATTAGGAGAAGTTGGGCATTTTTGCTGTTGTGTATGGTAGCTTAATAACTCCATACAAAATCACTCAAATGACAGGGTTGATAACTGTGATTGAGCTCAGGATGCTCACAGTACGGTCGCTGAAGGAAAAGGAAGGCAAACAGACGACTGCTTTAGCTGAGAAAGGAAGCTGCTGTGAGGAATAAACAAAAAGTCATTGTGGGAAAATAAGGACCCTAAAAAAACGTCTAAAAAAAGTCTATCGTGACTCCAGACAATATTAAAATCGGTTAACCATGTTCCAAACACACAAGGTTCACCATATGGAACCTTCTCCTGCGTAGCACAAAACAAATCATTTTGGATTGTGAAGACAAACTGTTAATCAAACCACTCGTGTTTAAGGTTAGTACCTTCGTAGTTACTATTGTTACCGTTAGTATGTCAACCTATCTCCTAAAAATACCAATATCATACTTACATAATTTACAGTAGCAAAGTTTTCTAGGAAATATAATTTTTAATAAATAAACCTCTTCAAAAATCTTTGATTTAAAAAATATTTCCTTCAGCAGTGCAAACTGATCACACAAACAGATATGTAAATATACCATGATTACATTATGTTAGCAGTAGCACTAGTATTAGCAGTAGTAGAAGCAGGAGTGGCATTAGTAGTAGCTGCAAGCATTTCACTGTAAAAAAAAAAAAAGCCTTTTAATCAACAGTAATATAATAAATATAATGATAGTATTGATTAGATTCTTAGCAAGGCTGTAGTCTGCATTCTTCGTTCTCTGTACACGTAGAGGCACATTCTCACAGCCGACGTAAGGGCTAATTTTCTGAGACAGTTTGCAGTGGTTTTGGAGAGCGAGCAGGGAAGCAGCTTGTTTATGTGATGCCCTTGACATTTCCCAGCATCTCACTTCAGCTCAGTCAGAGAATCAAAACTCATATTATTGAACCGAGGTCTTACAGCCCACCACTACATCCACCCCCGCCTGCCCTGCTGCACCCTGGCAGTGATAATGAATTGTCCTTGAATCCTGACTGGGGATCTTAACCCCCCCTTTCCTCTCTGAGTAAATTCGCTGACTCGCCTGATCCTGTGGGAGCAGACTTCATGATGCACATTAATGGCCCAGAGAGCAGAGATATTTCCATATAACGCTGCATGACTGGGACTGATGAGATGTTTGATTCTGTAAGAGAAACAAAGAAGGAGATGGAAGTGAAATGGAAAAGAAGGTAAAGGGAAGGAGGAGAGAGGAGGAGTGTGTGGGAGAAAGGAAAAGCATGCTTGACAATGTTATTGGTGATAAGACTGATAGTATTGATAGTATATTGGCAATAAGACTGAAAATGAGTGTAGAAAGAAAGAAAAAGCAAAGTAAAGGCAGACCCTCTACATCCAGGGTTTTCATGGCTTGGTAGGACAAGGACAAAAACAACATGTACATTTAGAGATACTTTTCTGCTGCTAGATAATACTGCTGAGAGAAGTTGTTTGGAAAATTCAGACTTTGTTGTAATCTGTCAGGAAGAACAAGGTGAGAAATAGTTTTGTTATGCAACACTGCAATTTAAAATTTTCAAGAAGGTAGTGTCAAAAGATGCCACTGCAGTGCAGACAGCTGGGTTTGGATTTTATTTTTTTCTTAACAGTAAATCAGCTCTCTGTGCTGGGTCTACCACTTTCAGGCATCGGTGGAGGTATTAAATATGAAAAACACCACATTTCTTTTGCTGTGTGCTAAGGGTTGTTTACTATTTGAACGGGGGAAAAAAAAATGCAAAAATCATTTCTCACTGACAGTATATCAGTTTAAAATCCAGCCAAACATAAAAATCAACCAGTTTGAGACATAAGCCCAAAACATTTTCAAATCATTAGAGGATGGTGCAACAAGGCTGTTTTCATATCATATGGATGCTCAGTATTAGCTAGCCGTCTGCTTAAACACATTAAGATTTCATGCACATTATGAAGTTTGAGTGGAAAGACCTAATGGAAAGATTTAAAGTTATTATCCTGGTAATATCCTGGTTGATTTAGCAACACCTGTGGTTACTGATGGGAAGTGGTTTCTTACAGGTCTCAAAGCTCAATTTTAAAACCCATGTTTATCGGGAACTCGAGCAACAACATGCACAAAACCATTGGCTCAGAAGATTGATGGTGCTATGAATACACTATTACTAAATTGTTTTCACAATTACGTTGGGATGACAAACATAACCAGTCGCTGGATTATGTTTAAAATGAAGCACTATACTTTTGTGGTCCGACATCAGCTGTCATCCACATTACATGGAATGTGCCCATCCGTCTTTTCTAGTACATTCATTTTCCATAAATCCATTACTTCCTGTAGAGTACAGGGGCATGAAATTTAAATCCTGCACTTGAAAGAATGAAAACTACTAGTATAAGCTAATGTGAAGCATATGATGCACTTTGATTGACATCACATATAAGGAATTGTAATTATCTGAAAACTGTATATAAACCCTGTGAGAAACAAAGAACCCTGGTAATTCTAAACTTTTTGAAATGCTTTGGAATGAAAACTCAGGCTGTTGTATCTTGTCTCTATATTGTTGTGTGATTGCAGTGAAACTGCAGTAAGGATTTGGTCGCTCCCACCCTCTTGCTGTCTCCTTGTGTACGTCATCACTTTACGTCTTTCCCTGAGCTCCTTTGCCCCATTTTTCTTTCTGCTGCTGAAACACACATAGATACGCATAGACACACACAGACACACACGCTCACCCATCATTCACACCCCTCCATGTAGCCAGCCCTCCTCCCAGTGTTATTTCCTGTCTCCATGGGGAGCTGAGGGTGGGTTAATGAGGCAGACAGGCCAGATGATGCTCCTCCTGGTGAAGAACATCCAAAGTTCCTTAAACCTGCATTATGCAAGACCCCTGTCTAACATGAGAAAAAAGCAGTTTGAAGCTGTGTATGTGAACGCCTGTGTCTTTTTCAGCTTAAAATACTTGTTTTGGAGTTTGTGCATCTGATCAACAACCTGCGTATTTACATCTGAAAGTGGAATTTGGTGATTTCTCAGCCTGGAAGCTATTGTCATAGATTTGTACATCATCCCTACATTTCTATAGGTTTTTTTTAAAACATCCAAAACAGCAATCTTCTCAGACGCTGAGTCTTTGAGTTGAACTGAGAGCAAACACACACACAGTCCCCAGGAAATCCCTGTAGCTTTTGTAGCAAACTTGATAGGACTTGTAAAGCAATTAGCCACAACTGGAGTCTTTCTTTATCACATAGTGGCAGTAAACGAAAACTGCACAATGTGTGCTTTGCCTTTTTTTTTGCAGCTTGGAAACCTGCAGACAAGAACTGTGCTCTCTTCTTTAACTTTAAAGCTGCTTTGATACAAATCAAGCATGTGCATAAGCCCGTTTGGAAGCGAGTCACCACACATGAACATGGCATGTACGTATTCACATAAGACAGAGTCTGATGCATGCCAACATGCTCACAATGAAAATTTTAACATGCTGATGTTTTGCTAGTATTATCTTCACCAGCTAGATTTAGCGTGTTAGCACCAAAGCAGTGCCACTGATGTGCCTAAAAACAGTTTGGTTGTGTGTGCGTTGCAGCCTGTTTATGTGGGATATGTCTAACCATTCTTACAGACTATGTTCAGTAAACCCAGATATTGTGCATCCTTGTTAGATGGTTTAGATAGACGTTGGTATGTGTTTGGGTGACTGATGGGACTGAAAGATAATAGGCACAAAAGCACAGAGCAGGAGGAGGGAGAGAGAGAGGGAGTGAATGTAAGAAGGAAGTGTGCTCAGGGTATAAAGGAGATGGGGAGGAGAGATTTTCTGATGTGGTTTGACACTAGCCTAATATAAAATGTAAACACACACACACATATACAGCGGCTTCTCATTGATGCGGATTGGTAGCAAGGGGGGAATAGAGTTGTGTTGTTACTGCATAAAACTAGCGAGCTTGATGTTGGACCAAATCCAGTCAGGTGTCCTACTCTCTTGCAGTTTCAGTTTACTCGAAGACCTTAAGAAAAATGGGGAAACTTTAATGATCTCTGCAGGGAAATTGGTTTGTAACAGCAGCAAAGTGAAAAACAGGACACAGTGTGTAGGAATTAAAGTAGAAAAACTCAGAGACAGTGAAAGTAAATCATTTAAAACAAAAAACTGTATTTACATTTACAATTTCTGCATACATATGTTCTGATAACTGTTCAACTTTAAAATATTACACATTTTCAGACGTACCAAACCTTCAGCTTTGGATTACAGAGGGACTTCCCAAGCCAGTCCATTGGATCAGGATCAGACCCGATCAAGGCTCTTTTAATTGATCTGTATCAGTAAAATCCAGATCCATTTTCAGTCCTTTGTTTGTTGTCCTTGGCCCTGGGACACCAGCTGTCAGAAATGCAGTCAGTCAAAAGTATTTCATCACACTGCAAGTAAGTGAACAGCACAGGTGAACAAATGAATAAACAGCAGCCAACAGTTTTAATTAATGATATCCACACTGACAGCAAGCTCACCTGCTGACGCTCACAACAGACTCCATCTCGATTTCAGTGACAGTGTGCAGGTGCATCACACCTCTAACGGGCTGCTGTTAGTTGAAAACTGCACCTGTACTTTAATAATTTGTTTGCGCCGGAGACAAAGAAATGCTGTTCTGCCAAAACAGATCCAGGCCAACACTCCCCTCTCCACGGATAATCCAAAACACTACAGGATACTCTACAATATAGACAACAACCACAGGAAAGCCTTCTGTAATCTTTGCAGTAGGAAATATGAATTAGAACATGTTGTATTGTTCTCACAGACCAAGTCACCATCTGTTTCATCCTCTCAGTGGGAAACCTCCAGGATGTGTTTCATCTTCTGTTCTTCTCTGTCCTTTTATTTTGGCTTAATTCTTCAAACATCTAATGTTTGAACAATTAACCCAAGCTGGCAAGCAGTGAATAACCAGTTAAGGCTAGAGATCTTTGACGGGTGATTAGCTATAGCTAGCCGCAGACAAATGTGCTTGTCAAGCTGCTCTTGACCCAGATTTCACTGTTCTGAGATCAGTTATGAGAATCAGAATCAGAATCAGAAATGCTTTATTGCCAGGTATGTTACACATACATGGAACTTGACATGTTGTTGTTGGTGCAAAACAGAAGGCTTGGACTGACAAGTCCCAAAACACACGCAAGCGAAACATACTAAATAAATAAAAAGAAAGTACTAAGAGAGGACAGTCTGTACAAACATGATATTGCATGCATTATTATACACATGTGCAGATGTGTGTGGAAACTGTACTTGTACATATTAGAAAATGACCTTAACATTATTTTCTAGGTGTTAAGATGTAGCAGTGGCAAGTAAACCAGCAAATTGCACTGTGATTTATCGTCCTAGTAATAACCTCGGTCAACGTGTGTGATAAAAACCTTTATTGGAAAGACCCACTGTCATTTTTTCTGTGCTCATTGTTATCCTTGTACTGTAGCTCTGCTGTGAAGGGAAGCTGTGAGGTTTTCTCCAAACTACACAAAGCTTTGATCTGGATTTGAGGATCCTTTTTTGAAACTAAAAATGGAGCCGATAATGTTAAGTACGAAGTCAAACATCAAGTCAAAACAGTTTTAAGGTAGGCTAATGTTTTGACTTGGATCTTAATCAAAGGAAGAAGAGAATGTTTTGAATGGCTTTAAATAGGTTTAAATTGTCTAGATTACTTTTTACTTTGAAATGATAATATTATAATTGTAAAATTTATTATAGCCAAAAAGGTCAACCTGCTGGTGGCGCTAGAGGAAAAGTTTGCACAGTTAGAAGGATTCATCCTATGGGGACCATGAATGTCAGTATAAAATTTCATGGCAATAAATCTACTAGTTGTTGAGATATTTTAGTCTGGACCAAACCAACATACTCTGCCATCCATAGACCTGAGCTGCTGGCATGGCTAAAAATGATAAATACACACATGCACACAAATCTTTGCAAATTCATTCTTTTTTTTTTTTTTTTTTTGCTTGAAATGACCTTTACATTTTAATGAATATCAGCGGAAAACATGAGCTGCTGGCAGAATTTTGTTTTTCATAAAACCTCATTGGTCTTCATTTAACCTGGTCTGAACTCTACGGTGAAAACATACAAGTTCTGCACAACATCAATCTCAATGCAGCCTGGGCTTCTTCCTTTTGGCTGTGTGGCAAAAGCAGCAAATGAGTAGAGAGGGGGGATGAGAAGATAAATCCTGAGCCCAAATGGTGTTGATAACGCTTGTTACCAGCCATAATGAGGTCAGAGTCGCCGCTGTCTGGCTCAGATGGAGATTTATACAGAAATGAAGAGGTCCAGCTGTCTTCCACTGCACATACCAATAAAGACAGATCTACTTGAGTACCTTGGAGCATGAAGGGTGACGGGCATGATAGAGAATGCCGGTGGTTCGATGCAGGGGTGAGACAAACATGCAGAGGTATTGACATTGAGGAGAAAAGTGACTTTTTGGACAGTTAAATGAGGTAAAATGAACTGTTCTCATCGACAGCTCCCGTTGTTTTTCGATGACTGGCCTTCCAGCAGCTAACTGTGCTTTCACATTGTGAACAATTTAGATAATGTATCAGTCTTCTCTGTCCAGCAGTGGGTGGTGGGACATGCTCAGCTGCATCAGGCAAATCACATACTTTTGACAGCTTTGGTTTTTCCTTTGATAGCAGTGATTTGATGAGTTGACCTAATTCAAATGCATTTGGCAGTTCAGACCAGCAGACAGACAACCTGATACCTCAGATTACCATATTCTGCTGTGAAAATCTGCTTTGGTCAGTATGCAAAATAAAAGAGTTAATAAAAGGGTTCTTCCTCTGGGGACCATTAAGGCGCCCGACGTGTCATGACAATCACTGTGCTACATTTAACATTTTATATTCGACTAGAAATGTTTGTATAGGGCGAGCACATTTGGTGTGTGAAGTTTCTTTCATCTCTTGTGTTTAAGAATTCAAGATTTTCTCTTTAAAGTGACGCCACAGACACCCAGTGTACTGACTACACAGACTTTAGCAGTAGCTGTTCAAATCTTAACAGGAACTCCAGTTATTACTGCATCTACATCCACTTTCCATGCGTTTTGTTCACTTGTGTCAGTGTATCATGTTAAAGAAAACCTTTTAAAGTTGAAAGTTAAAGTTGAAATGTTTTCAAGCCATATATTTTTTTATTTTTGGGATTTTTAGGTCATGATCGTTTGTCATGACAGGCTTGACAGTCTTGGGGAGTCATTAGCTAACCTTTATTCCTGGACATTAGCTCAGGGTCATCAAGCTGCAGGTGGGCATCAGGCAATTTTGTGAAGTGGATTTTTTTTTTTTTTTTTTTTGTGAAAGTGAAGTACAGGATTCTTTCCCAAATGAAATACCACAGTAGCAGCTGATGAGTCTCACCCCAATCATCTGATGTATGAGTCTCTCTGTCTGGGCCAGCAGGGAGGCTTCTTGGAAGTGGAAAGCAATTAAACACACAGGCTGAACCCAATTCACTGCACTGAGCTTTACTGAAGTGTAACAGCAGCAGAAGGAGGAGAGAGACCAAAGGACCAGAGTTACCCACCACCATGTCATCTCTTCTCCACAGTGAGAAAGAGACTACATTTAGCAGGAGAACAAATACAGTGCGAAGAAAGGAATGGGCTGCTGGGAACAGACGGATTCACAGTAACCTGGGAAGAGAGTTACCTGCAGGAAAAAAGAGACAAAGAACAGAAAGCACTGAAGATAACAGATGGAGTTTGGAGGTATATACAGTATCTGGTTTGGAACTCATCCGAATGTTCCTGTGAGGATGGAAGGTGACATTTTACCTGGTACCCCTTCCACAGGTACAAAGTAAAGTGTTCTGTAAGACTGGCCAGTTGAATGTAGTTATCCGTGCATCTACCAGCTTTATCTCAATGTAATGTGGTGGACCCGACCTAGATCCCTGACACTGCTCATTCTCTGCAATACTGATGTGTATATCTAAAATTGCCTCTGCAGCAGAACAAAGTGATTTATCTAAACTTGAAAATATCCTGAAAATAAATGTGCTTGAGTCAAAGCCAGTTAAAACCCACTAATAATGTTGTATGAAAGAGAGAAAACACTTCTCTGTCTGACTGGGTTCAGCAGGCTGCTGTAGTGTGTCTGAACACTGCCGGGTTAGCATGGAGCACAGGAGCCAACAATGGTTTTAGTTCCTGTGTTCATGTTGCCAAATGGCTAAATCAGTCAACAGGACAATTTCTGGAGACTTTGGGGCTTTAAGTTGCTGGATAACTGTCACATCCTGAAAAACACGTAATGGTGAACTCATCCTGCATTAGTAAACAAAATCACTGATATCCCATTCAGGATGTTGAATGCTTGATCAATATATTGAATTTATTTAGTGAATAGTGCATTTATAGCATCCTTTTTCTTACACTTAATAAAACTAATAAGAAAAAATATATAAATATATATTTAACACTGGACCAGCCTCTCATTTTCAAGGTGAGAGCTCATGCTTTGATTGTGCAGTGATTTGGGCTGAGTAAACAATTCATGTTGTGTCGTGAGGCATGTAAATGCAACACTGGGCCTGGGTTATTCATGGTCTGAGTTTTAATAATGCATGGTGTTTAACTTTACATTCGCTGCATATTTCACAACAGTAACAGTGGAAGTGAGATGGAGCGGCATGTGAGAGCATTTACAGCTTCACAGTTGTCAGTTTAAACCCCAGGAAGCGCTGTGGAGAAAGAAAACGTCTTCTCTCTTTCAACAATTACTCTTAAAGACTTGGTAACAGTGCTGCTCCTGTGCATCTTTGTGTGTGTGTCTGTGTGAGAAAGAGATTGGGTGTCCACGCTCCTCTGAGCATCCAGATGGTGTTTGCCAGTGATGCAGTTTTAAGCTTCAACCTTCAATCCCTCATCACACACATCACATACTGTAAACCCTCCACGCACACGCACACAGACACACACGCACACAGACACACACACACACACACACACACACACACACACACACACACACACTCCCTGTTGGGTCTTTCGGTGCTCCCTGTTGGTGCAGCCCAACACAGAAGTGTCGTGTTCAGGCATGACTCTCTCCTCATTAACCCTCCCATCTGGTTCCAAGTTGTGGCTGTGTTTAAATGGAGGCATGCTTTCCAAGCACCGTCCCTCAATCACCTCTTTCTCTTCTCCCTCTCTCTCCTTCTCATTCACACCGGTTCTCGCTTGCTCTCACATGTGGTTTGCCGTCTCAGTCTCCCCCCCCCCCCCCCTCTCTCTCTCTCTCTCTCTCTCTCTCTGTGGATCTATTTTCACCTCTCAGGTCTCTTCATCTCAAAGGGTCAGACTGATAATTAAAGCTGATTGTTGACATTTCATTCTAAATCAGACATGGTTTGTTCACTCGACTTCCATTTTAGATATGATGCAGTCACAGTTGTCAGCTGTTATTAGCTTCAATAAAAAAAACAATACATCACCAGTTTTTTCAGCCCCGAATGAGTAATAATGGCAGCGGCGTATTCAGTGTGACGTATTCTGTTGTCCTGACTTGCATCATACTCTGATGATGCCATACTCTACATACTGTGTCCACCACTTTTGTCCGTAGTGAAATTTTCAGCAGCTTTTGAATTGATTTCCATGACATTCATGGTGCAAAGAGAATAAAGCCTAAGACTTTGGTGAGCCTCTGGCTTTTCCACTGGTGCCACCACAAGGTTGAGATTTTTTGTTTCAAATGTCTGATGGAGCTGTTGGATGGATGATCATGAGATTCGGGCACAGACATTCATGTTCCCCACTGGATGAATGTTAATAACTGTGCTGATCCCCTGACTTCTCATCTGGCACCATCAAGTCACATTTTTCCAAAACGACTTTCTTACATTGTACAGTAACTAGCGACGACCCCACCTGACTCAGCTGTTCTTCTTGGTGGTGGTGTTTATTTGTATTGTCAGCATGTGAATCCTTATTCCGACCCCAGCAAGAAATAACTACTGTGATAAAGCACCTGGTGAGGATGCAGATAAAAGGAGCAAACACAGAAACTTTGTGTTTAGTGCTAATTTCCATGGAATCAAAATGTGTTAGCCTGCTAACACAATAAAGTTTTTTTAACATAGTATTACAGCCTCACAGAAAGTAAAGCTCTTTCTCCAGGTTTGTGCATTTTTCTGCATTTGTTTAATTTCCCTGTGTCTTCCGTGTGCACACTCAGGCATTTAATTAATGTGGGGGTATATATATATATGTATATGTATGTGTGTGTGCATGTGTGTGAGCTGTGCTGGTAAGATAGAAGGTCGTTGTTGGGTTTTGTTGTCTTTTTCCATCCAGCCCACGACCTTCTATGTTCACCACCCAAGGGTGAAAGCATTTCATTATTAAATTAATCACTTTTTGTGCACTTTCACTTCTTTCTTTTTAATGAGTTCCTGTTCTGTGCTCTGTGTTTATTGATGTGGTGTTTCTGTAGCAGTGGTGCTGTATGTGGATTTGTATTGTAAACAGGCGTTTCTCCTTTTTAGATATTTGTTTTTGTTCTTATTTGTTTTTTGTCATAAGGCTTATGTGGAAGGGAATGTTTCCCCTCAGAGGAATCAAGTGAAATTCAAACTCTCTGAGCCAGTTTTCACAGTTTGTTTGACATAAGCTGATACAAAAATAGCGACTGGGAAAAGATTGGTTTGCATCATGTAGAACAGGCATACATTTAATACTCAGCTAGCGGCAGTGTGAGTCTCCCTGACCGGCATTGTTGTCATTGAGATGATGACCTTGTTACTGGGATGTATTGCCTTTCTCGTCTTATTCGTTATTAGCTGTAATGTGAATCCATAAGCACCTTCCACAGATTTACATACTTCTCTAAAGTGTGCAGAATTTACATAAAGCAGTCGCAGCATTTTCTCCTCTTTTTCTCGTTTTGATAAAAGGCGGCGGAGAGATTGGAGCTCCTCCCAGCATTCCCTGGAAATCCAAGTTGACGCTTTGCTTTAAGTTGTAAATAACTGGCTGCCCTCCCCTTCCTCCTGCTCCCATGCCTTTGCTGGGTAACTCTGCAAATATATTGTGTGCTTTTTGATATTTTCTGCTTGTCTGAGCTGCTTTCAGCGCCTTCTAAAAATAGGACAAATATCTCTACAGTGGTTAGTGCAAGGTAGCGGCAGGACAGAACATGTCAGCTGTGTGACAGCAGTGGTGGGACTGGACCACATACCTACGAATGGAGATGAGACATTTTATTTTTTAATGTATCACATTGTTTTGATTTTCTAAGCCACTCTTCAAAAGTATTTTGATGATTACACTATTACCAGTTTTTGAAGATTTTAGTGTTTAGTGACACTGTGTCACTCAGGTGTCCATTCATTTACATGCTAATTATTTTAGGCTGCACTTAATGCAGGTTTAAAATTATAACCTTAACGGTGGCCATCATCAGCCATTGTAACAATACCCCAACAAAACAGGCTTGAAGATGGGAACAAAATTCTCTAAAGGCAGTAAAATTCATTCAGAGAGTGTTGGACCGAGCCAACAACATACAGAATTTAACTTAGCTTCATCATTAGTGTGGCTAAACATATAAAAGTGAGCACAGCACCAGAAGAAAAGGGTGACCATGAACATGCTCACCAAATTCCACAGTAGTCTATGCATTAGATTGTGGGATTTCACTGGGCAAAGATGAAATTTTATTGTGAAGGCATGAGAGGAGTAAGGGTCATGAACTGTTCAAAACAGAACGTTAGTGTTTTCAGATACCTTTTCATGGAGCAATGTTTTGATGAAGGGGAAGTTTTGCATTGATAAAGACCAGGTTTACGTGTCATCCTCTGGGCACCAGTCATGAATATCCAGCAGTCTGCAGCAGTCCTTGAGATATCCGTTTCTTAACCAAAGTGTTGGATGGAAGGACGGATAAAAAGACTGAATGCTGGTAATGAATTCATCGACACAATCCTGCTCTTTTTTTTGTTGCCTTCTGAAATGAAGGCTTCTTTATTTCTTTAAAAAAAAGGAGCCACCTGGATTAACACGACTAATACCTTCATGAATGGAAGTAGAAAGTGTGACGTAATTGAAATACAGAGAGTTAGGAGGAGGGTTGAATCGTGTAAGGAGAAGGGGTGTGAAGCTTCAGCGTTGGAGGGAGGTAACGAGTGCGTCTTGATTCTGGCTTGTTGTGGGTTCTGAGATATCACTCTCTGTACTACCCCCCTCTCTGTGTCCTGCCCTCTCTTTGCCCTGGACCTTTTCATCCTCTTGTCCCTACTTTTCCTGACTCATAGCTTTGATTTACCTCCCCTCACCCCACGAACAAACACACACACAGACACTGCATGCCATGAATATTCATCTGTTTGTTTGCCTAAATCCTATTCTCTCACTGTTTACTCCGTTGCTCTTAAGACAGAGCTTGAGGAAGGCCCAATATGTGTGTGTGTGTGTGTGCATGTGCATGTTCCCAGTGAGTTCCATGCATCTCTGAGGATGAGCAGATCTGACAGCATCAGCCGAAAAAGAACTGTTGTCCTCAGACCAAGGATCTCGCAGCTCTGTCGGTGTGTATCTGCGTGCATGTGCGTCAGTGTGTGTGTGTGTCTCTCTCTGTTTCTGTGTGTGTGAGCGTGGGTGGATACGCTGTCTCAAAAATCAGTGAAGCAGAGTGTTTCTTCAACCAGTGTGCTTCCTCTTTCTGAATGCCCTTTCCCATGATGTCTGTGTGTGTGTGCGCACATGTGTGTCTGCTCATGTGTGCACTTCTATGACCTAAAACAGATCCTATTAGCGATAATATTCTTCTGTGGGTAGCCACACAGGGCCCTACGGTGCAGCTCCAAGCTGGGCCCCGGGGCTGACAGCAGACCAGCAGCCACCTGACTGAGTGGGGCAGGGGGAGGCCTCGTGGTGCAGCTCTTCCCCCAGGCTCAGTCTGTGCTTTCTGACCATCCAGTGAGTCATAAACCATTAGCTAACATGCTACCAGAGCCCCATCCTCCACCACTGGATGATAACACAGAAGAGCCTGTAATATGGCATCTTTTCATTATACTTATATTACTCACTTTCCACACACGCCACCTCAAAGTCAAAGTACCATGTTGTTTTCCTTATTAAATTATTACCACATTTTGAGAAAATGCTTATATCTAGGTAGTATGAAAATATATGTAAATTGTATAAAAATATTATTTTCAGTCAGTAGCAGCTGCAGCCACATTAAATACAAATGGACTCACAGTCCCTGCTTCAATAATACACATGTTCATACATGAACACAGCCACATGCAATGACACAATCACACATACAGTATGTACACACAGACACACACCACCTGGTGCAGATTGTTGTGTCTGGCTGTGTCTGTGCTCCGTCCTTGTTTATGATATGTGCTCTGCACATGTATCCAGTATGAGAGGATACAGAATTCTGCAAATACATGTTCAGCTTTAGAAATGTTTTCTCATTATTTTTGATGGTCTGACACAGCTGTTACTTTTGGAATTTCTGTTTTTCTTGAAGAACGTAAGACTAAAGTATTTTATATGGTTTGCAAAGCTGTAGGGAAGAGGAAATATAACAGGACCATTAATCTGCAGCCATGCTGCTGACTCTGTATAGACACAGCTGTGCCATTTCTGCAAAATGCTAACATCAGAATGCTAGCATGCTCATGTTTAGTGATTAATGTTTACAGCCATCTACGTTTACTGTGTAAGCATGCTAGCAATTGCTAATTAGCACTAAACACAAAGTTCAGTATTGGGAAAAACAAAATTTTGTCCATTGATGGTGCTAGCTGAGAAGTCAGAGAATCAGTCCGTCCAAAGGGATACCAAATTTCACTACAATCTTTCCAATAGTTATGGATTTCAGTCTAACCCACAATATTCAGTAGATGTCAAGATATTTTATTGTTGTAGATGAAAAGTCAGGGAATCACCAAAGTCATTCTGTAGTTCTGGAGTTATAAAGATTTTATGATTTCTGTGACTTCAAAACAAATTTGTTAATATTTAATCATGGTAGACATGGAGATAATAATATTCTTGGGAGGTGTAAGTCACACCGAATCTAAAAATGTGTGTTACATGTCTGTGTGTCCAGACTTGTCTGAGATATGACTCAGAGACAGACTGCAAATTTGGACTCAAACAGCGTCTCATGTCTCTCCTTCCGTGACCCCCTTCAACTCTGGGGTGTGCCTCGCTTTTTGAAAACCTCTGGACCATAGATGTGGCATAATGAACACTTTCATCTTTGTTATTTCTGTAACCGCTGACAGTAGAGGTGATGCCGTTACGTCTTAAAACCAGCCTGTGTAAAGTACACCACCGATCAAATCAACCATTGTCTTTCAAAAACATATTTTTGTGTGATAAACAAACTATTTCTTTAAATCTTTCCACTGGTTAAAATGTTTTTTGTTTTTGAAAATATAAAAGAAATTTCATAGCCATATTGTACATTAAAAAACATAATTATTAATTAAATAATAATAAAACTGACAATTATTCTAAATCCTTCAGAAAATAAATGACTGTTTTGTTATTCATTGGATTGAAATGAGAAAACGACCTCTGTCCATTGGAAGGTGTCTGCATTTGCTTCTATTTTCAACATATATCATTTAATTTTGATAGATTTATCATTTAATTCTGAAATGATTTATTTACCTCAGTGTTTGTGATTCCACCATTTATGCAGAAGTGTGTGTGTGTGTGTGTAATAAACTACAGCTGCCGTTGGGTGACACTAGTGACAAACCACGCGTCTAGATTGGCCAAGTCACCTGTGGAGCAGAGAAATGTCTAGCAGCTGCTGTAAATCAGGCTGTACAGATATGAAGCAGCAGCACTGGTGATCGTCAGGGGAGCTATACGGCAGCTTATTGGTTTTCTTGCTGACACGCTCACATGTGGACATTGGAGAGTGTGGGTTCCAGCTTCATGTGAAGATTGGGCCCATTAAGGCTGATAAAGCATCTTATTTAAAATCATAAGAACATTTGGTCTACACCTATAGAGGCTTGTGAAGAAAAAGAAGGTAGGAAGGTTGTCTTCGGGTGAGGAAGTAGGCTGTAAATAACAAACACATTACCTTATATACACACATGTTCCTCCTGTTTTATTCTACACCCAGGGCTCTAGACTGCTGGGGGTTGTGAGAAAGGGAATGACAAACTAATGAAATATATAAATCATGACTAAGCAGTCAGTCCTGCAGGAGTGGTAGGACAAAAAGGAAAAAACTTTACTGCACCGCTCCGAACAATAAACAATGACCTTTAGTGATGGATGCACGTACCGGTATCAGTCATGGGCAGAAATAAATGACCCTCTCTCACTGATCTTGAGTCAACCCTCATCAGCCATTAACTTGGTGAGCACAATGTTAACATTGCAATAAAGAACAGTTACTATTTAATTTTAAGTTAAAATCCTTAATTTTTATGTGACATTAAACCCTGTTTTTTGATACTATTCATGTACTTTCCAGCAAAAGCCATTCAGTGTTAGCTGAAAGTTGTTTACATTTTCACTCTTTAATTTAGAATTTTCCTTTAGGTGGAAAAATCCAAGTCGAGATATTAATTTGTGTGAAGACTCTGTGTGAGTGTCTCTGAGGGACACTAGCTCATGGCGCAATACATAATAGCCTGTTTTTCACACTTTGTCAATATTTGGCAGCGATCTGTCTATCAAAGGCTGCTCTGCTGAAATGTAGTTTAATTTAAGAAAAAAAAAACAGACTGCATAGTTATCTTGCAAAGGACTGCAGAAATGAACAACATTCCACACTCAACAGCTCCTCATTATCATTGTTGGTCTTCTGTCTAGAAAAAGGAGGGTTCCTTAAAGAAGGTTCTTTGTCATAGTGCTGGTTATTTGTATTTCTGCTCTGGTCCTGTTGGTTATGAGAACATTGTACTCAGGCGATCAGACAGGCTGTTAATAAGCACATTTATTTCATTAAATAAACAGTTGTGGAACTGACAATTGAAAAAGAGGCACACATACTGTTCTTGATTTTCTTTTATATTTATGTGAACATGAAATATAGAAAGTTCATATGCTGATGAAGGATCCAGCGCACTGGGTGGGGTCGGACCATGTAAATAATAAAATGAATGATGGCTGAATTCCATTTTGCTGCTTTGGTTTTGGAGTCCCGGTATTTTTCCTACTGGCTCACAGACACACTGTCATGGTTTACTGGGACACCTGAATCAAACAACCATTGAATCAACTGAGCCTAATGTTACTATTAACACCAGTGCTTTTTTCCACTGTGACTAACCAAAATGTCTTCTCCGAAAAAGGCTTATGGCTACATATTATGTTATGGGGTGTGATTTTTCAGTTTTACCTTTACAAGAGCAAGAAAAATCTCAGCAGGACGCCTGACCAGTTTGTTTGGCTGTTATCTCCCAGTAACTTTCCCTCTCTCTCTCTCTCCCTCACCCTCTCTGCCCCCCCTTCCCGGTTAGCTCATGTTTTATGGATGCAAAGTGGTAAAGGATTTACGAGGAGTTTAGTTCACTTATCCCTTGGTGCTTGCACTTTAAATATTCAAAGTTTGGAGCGTTTTGTGCCTCTTGGCGATCCCTCTGAGGATCTCAGCTTCATTATTAGCTGTTATATTTCTTGCTTTTGGGTATTTTTTTTGATTTGGAAATCTAATGTGTGTTAACACCCCCCTCTCATAAAAGCATAGCTGGTATATAGGGGGCCATGGGCCAGCAGCAGTGCTGGTGGCTGCTGTATGGCTGACTTACGGTCATAGCTGTATTTTACCCATCTGCCATATGCTTTTTCCCACAGGGGCAACAGCTTAGCTAGCAGCAGTCCGCTGGCTGCAGCATGCACTTAATGTAATTGTTTAGCTCCGGTTGAGTTTCTGATTGTGTGATTTTATGCGTGTCACCAATATATACTAACATTTTGCCAATATCTTGGGCCAGTATCCTCTGATATGATGGATATGATGCAGTTTGTTTGATTACATTTATTTACTGCAGGGTTGTAATGAGCCTCTCTGAATAGATGCCGCACATAAATTTGTCTGTTTGTTTTCTTGCTGTTACTTTTCTTGAGGTTTTTTTGGGGGAAAGAGGTTTGGAAGGACCAAAAAATAAAAAAAACAATGTTTTCAAACTATAAAGAGAAGATTTGAAAGTATTTCATTTGATAAAATTGTGGTGGATATGGTGGATACCGTAGTTGCAACACCCTGGGTTTAACCAGCCTTCTCCGTGTACACGTACACACATATACACACAAGGCTACCTCTAATTCTCTTAGTATTCAACCTCAGGCTGCCTGATTTTATGACAGGGTGGAGGGAAATGCAAGGGAGTGGGGGAGGAGGGGAGGAGGCGGAGTGTGTAAATGATGTGCAGAGCGGAGCTCCATCTCCCCTCCCGCCCTGCACCACCACCACTCTTTAACCCAGGGCATGGTGGGAGACAAAGTCAAGCAGACAGAATACGGCAGTGTACAGTGCATGTGTGTGTTCGTGTGTGTGTGTGTGGTGAGACTTGGTCTGTCAGTGGCACTCATGCATTATGTGGAAATGTGCTGCAATGATGTCCACTGGGACTCTATCGCTCTCTCTCCTTCTATATGTATGTGTGTGTGTGTGTGTGTGTGTGTGTGTGTGTGTGTGTGTGAGTGTATATGTGTGTGAGATGCCAAAGGAAAAGTCATACGCACAAATGCGTACATGCATGCAACATGCACTTGAATGAACACAAGCACATGGCGCAAACGCCTTATGCAATCTGACACACACACACACACACACACACACACAAGAGTGTGTGTGAAGTGAGGCAGCGGTGTGCTGTGAGGTGCAGGTTAACTGAGTGGCAGCAGAAGGCAGGGAAACGTGTGTATCATACAGAGTGGTATCGTATAGTTTTGTCACTTTCAGATACTTTACATTTCTTTAACCTTATGGTGTATAGTGATTTAGTTCATAGCACAGTTAATGAGAGCTGCTCCAGTTACTGTTCCGTTTTTGCCTCCACAAAGGAGGTTATGTTTTCTGTCCCATTAAGTTGTGGAAGTAGGATTTTTGGAGAAAGTTATGCAATGGACAGAGAAAAAAATAAGAAGAGAATAATAAGATTTTGTTGCAGTTTTTTTAAAGGATTTCTTAAAACTGAAAAATAATTCGGAACATTCTTTTTTTAAATTTTTTCTTATTACCCTCTGTACATGTCTGAATTTTGAGGAAGACAAAGATGCAGATTATTATTTTACATTAATAACAAAATAAATTTAGTGCATTGTGGAGTGTTACCAGTGCTTTTTATGACCCACAGGCTGTAGGAAATCATGGTGGTGTAGTGTCTGTCACATGAAGGATGTGCACAAACAGAAAAATGCTGCCATTTATGCTCATAATGAAAATGTTTCATGCTGATGTTTAACAGCTAATGTCTACCATATCATCGTAGTTCAGCTTAGTTGGTTTAGTAGTGTGTATTTGTATTTTGTGGCTCTGTTTTATGAACATAGTGTAAATTCATGTAAAAGAAGAAGTGGATTAGGCAGAGACTTTTATTTTGAAGGGCAGTCTGCTGCTCATATTCAGAATCTTCATGGGCTAAATATGTTTTTCTATAGAATTTGTATATTTTCCTATAAAAACGAATATTCTGTTTCCAGACTATGTATAGAAGCAGTTTTATTTTATAATCTGTATATGTTGAACTAGTTTTATTCTTCACTTTTGTTTTGGACTTCTTCCTCAGACTTCTCCCATTTATGCCAGTGGGACCCTGTGAAATCTATGCTAAGTAGCACTAAAAACAAAGCTGAGGCTGATGGGGACGTCATTTGTTTATGCAGGAATTTGGTCATAAACCAGTTTACTGGACAAATTGAAATCACCATAATCATTTGGTCCTAAATTATAGTCATGTGACAGATATTTTTGTGTACAGTCATTCACTGAGAGTTGACACTGGAACACCACCAGTTTAAAGGAAATTAAGGTAGTTACTATAATTCAGCTGCTATTATGAGACAGTTTTACTGTTGTGAGTCAGCTACAGTGATGTTGATTCTTCACTTCGACCTACCTGTTGTCCAGCTTCCACAGCGAGCACCCATTCAGCCAAGTAATTAAACCTTTAAATAAATGAACGGTGAGCCTCAATGAAGCTGCTGTATTGTGTCTGACAGTGGCTGTGTAAATGGAGGTGTTGAAGTGAGAGGGGGAATTGAGCGATTGCTTGCTGCTGTGATCCTGTTCAAAATGGCTGCCTGCCCGGCGTGAGCGCTGTGTACGGTCGGTAAGATAGTGATGGTTTCTTTTCATCTGGACCGCTCAGACAAGAGGCCTGTATTGATTTTTACTTCGCTGAAACTATTACGGACACAAAGGGGGCTTCATTCCTGTCCTTTCCATTCTTTTTCATAAAAGACCTCCACTCATGTTGCTTGCTGCTTTGTGAGTCGATGAAGATGTCTTACTACAATCGTACACGCTTAGAGAGCTGATGATGATAGAAAATGCCATCATAAATGGCTTGGCACAGTAATTCCAGTTACCAGTACTCACTTGAAAGGTTGCCAGCACTTGATACGCTTGTGTTGGAAAATATTATTTTGCCAAAAATCTCATTTCAAACATTTCAGCATTTGAACCACTGCCATTATAAGAAAGTCGATGTTAACGTTGTTTCAGTTCATTTACGAAAGTGGAAAAACCTCAAACTACATCGTAATTATCAAAAATATGAAACTTCCCATTTAAAGTTATTAGGACATATTCGCCCAGTGTGCTTTCAAATGGGAACAATTTTCAGATATTACTCCCATTGTTCAGGACACGTCATTGTTCAGCTGAAAACCAATATAAAGACAAAATGTGAATCAGGGAAAAAGGTGGTAAAAGTGACTGGTACAGCAAACATACTACCATAACAACATGATGTCCAGTCCAGTGAAAAGACCAAAACCATCAATGAAGTGTTTCCTGTGTATCCCAAGTTTTTGGGTTTTTTTTCCTCTGTGCCAGAGCCACACTGTTGCTCTGGGTGACATGTTCCCTCATTACCATGAACACACACACTGTACTTTGTTTTGACTGAATGCCACACGAGCTGCGGCTGAAAGTAGTCCCCAGTAACTCGAATAATTTGCTAAAAGCTACACTGCCCAGCTGTTTTAGGAAATTACTGAGCCTTTTTTTTTCTTTTAAATTAAACTATTATTGTGACCTGTTTTTAAAGATTTACTTTGGCTGAGGGATACAAATTTTCTTGGAGTAGAGGGAAGTGGAAGTGTTGACAGGAGGACTGGTTTTGGTCCTTTCATCTTATTTGCTGGCAATAAGAAATATACAGAATAAGGCCAAACCTGTCGAGAAGGTTGTTTGAACTGCTCAGTTTGACAGTGATCACTGATTGATTTCACAGGAACTTTATCCTATTTATACATACAGTTCCAGATTCATGCCAGATTTGATCTTGAAAATTCAGTGGATTGACTCCCCAGCAGCGAGCATTGGATGTTTTTGCTCTAAAACAAGTGGTAAATAATGGAGGTTTGTTCTGTGCAGCTGTGATCAATATATTGACAGGGCAGAGGTCGGGGGCAGTCATCATCAAACCGCCCTGTGCTGTGGGTGGGGCCTGACACCTGGGGTACTGAGGGAAAAGTGTGTCACTGGCACTAGACCACGTCCAACCATCTACTGATTTACACAGAGCACTGATGACACGGCAGTTTAGCCACCCCAAAGTCCCGCTGGTCAATAGGTCCAGATTAGGGAAGCTTATCTTACCTTAGCGAAGCTTAGCATAGCTCAGATCAGGCGTGGCGGTTTAAGTTTCAGATGATTCAGAGAGAAGATGCACTTCAGCCAAATTCACTCACATGAGGTTTATTTTTGCTCGAAGTGATGCGAGTTGATTTCTGACAAGTGTTATGTAAAATGACAGGAGAGCTTCTGTTGCATTGCTCTGTTAGTGTGTCACACTCAGAATGTCTGGCCCATTGATCAGAATGAGCTGCAGTGAGTGTGTGTGTGCTCTGACCTGTTTGTGCAGTGGAGTGTGAGGCCAGCGGATGCTGTTTCAGGGTCACTGCTGGTGTGGGACTAAATGGACCAGTCCAGGAGGCCAGCCTGTCACTAGTGGCCGCCCACTCACTGTCAGCACCACTGCCGTCACATCACGACTAGGTCATACAGAGCAAACTCTATTTGATACGGCTTGACTCTGATGGATTGCTACTGTTGGCCTATGCTGTCTCTTTGCACTGGAGCAATCCTGCTCTGGATTTTCTGTGAAGCTGTGCGTCTGAAAACACATGTGGGAAATGTCACATCTCAGACTGAGTACAAGTCGCTTTGACATTTTTCTGAAATTTAATTCTTCTTCTTTCTTTTCTGGGGCATAAAAATGGGTTGTCCCTTTTTCCCACACAGACTCTCAGAAGGAGGCTCTTGAAAGGCATAAAGCCTCTCTGTGGTCTTGATGAATGGTGGAATTGACAGTGGTTTTCACTTCAGACTTCCATCAGTCTGAGGTCTGTCAGTCTGAGGTCTAGGCTAGTCCAGACCTATGGATTCAGCTAATGACTGGCCATATCTGTCATATCACCGGTGGATCATTGTGTATAAAGCATTTGACTAGTTTAGCTTGGGAATAGCAGAGTTGTGGACTTTAAAACCAAAACAATGTGCTGAAAGACAGTAAAAAAAACCTCTCTGTAGTTAAGGGAAACTGCAGAGTTGATGATAATCCAGTGTTGGTTTATTACAGTGAGCGATGCCTCATTACATCTATGTCTCGTTTGATCGATTGTTAATACAAAAATATTGAACAGCGTAGCTTTAAACACTTCATGAGGGATCCAAACATGGCACCCTCTTCATTCCACTGACGGCTGCTCATCCAGCACATATGCCCACAAATTTACTGTCATTTTTTATTTTCTTACCCATGAAACATAATCACATGACCTTTTCCCTGCTGATAAAATATATTGTACTCAATGGCTCAAAGTGAGATAATTAGATTTTTTTTTTTTTTCAATGGTTGACCCTCAGGAAATTTTCCTTGTGGATATACAGGCCTTTCTTTTGTAAAAGATCTGTATGGCTAAATGTCTTTGTGGGCCAGAGGTGGTCATGTGATACACATTCGACTCCTGCGTCTATGCGCCTAAATGGCAGCACAGCAGTGTTTTAGCAGGGTTTGTACCAGGATGTCAGTTAATATGTGACATTCACCCCTGCCTCCACTGTAAAATGACATTTTGTGCCTTCACTCAGAGACTACATTAAATAAGGAGAAACTATGCAAGCTGATGGAGTTGTGCGACCCACATGCATTCGATAAATTCTTCCTCTGCTTGATTAAAAAAAGCCCACGCAAGAAGTGCAGTTACTGACTGAATGGAAATTCAGAAGTGACCCTTATGTTTCTCATCAGGGAAAAATGCTGGACCAAACTCACTAGTGAGCCTGCATCGAGCCTTCATGGTTTAAATGGATTCCCTCTTCATTGCTGAGGCAATCTGTTTGAATGAAATGGATAACACTCATCATTTGCCATTTGGCATGTACTGTAACTCACTACTCTGCTGTGCACTGTGCCAGATCTTCTCTGGGCAGAATGGTCTCATTGGCAGCTCTTGAGTATGTTGGAAGTGTGACCTTGAAGCAGTCATTTGTTGGAAGATTTTTCTTTTTTTAAAGGGGCCATATGCAAGTTTAGTTAAAAAAAAAAAATGAACTAAGTTTATCTACAGAATGTGAAATAACAGTTTGGACAACATGTCAAATACGTATTGTGCTGCAGAGATAGCTGCTGAAGTTAGCATGCTAACCAGCTAGCCTCGGCTCGTCCCATGTTGTAATACCATTTTGTGCCTCAAGAGGCGATAGTGAGTCACTGTAGCGTAACCAATCTGCCCTCAGTCCAACATGAGAGGATGAAGAAGTAGTAACTGTGAGCAGGCTATAAACCTGTATTCCATCCATCCTCTCTTGGATGGATCTTCCTCCAGTCTTTCCTCAAACTCAGCTGTTGATGCTGCTGCTCTCCCTCTCCCTGGCGTTCCTTGACCTCTTGTGGCTCGTCCTGTACTTGAGCCATCACTACATCTTCCCTGTCTCTTCATCATCAGTCTGAAAATAACCTAAGAAAACAGTTTACCAGCTAATGTTGGGGGTTGAGGTTTGTGATTGGCCAGTGAGCCCAGTCCTGCAGCATGCACACAGCACATGGAACGCCAAGGCCAGTGGCCTTCGTTAGAGCACGGTGGAAAATGGAGGTCATGTCATTTATATACAGGAGTTCACCTGTATACAATTACCTTCCATGTTGAGACTGTATTTATGCAGTGGGCCTAACTCTGCATTGTGCTGACCACACTTTCCGGGAATGCAGTTGTAAAGAAACATTCAGTGCATTCACAGAGTCGTAGTTGCTGTTTGTGCCTTCCCATTTTGAAGTCCAGACTGAAAAGAGGAAAGAAGAGAGCATAATATCACATTAGAAAAAGGGCTAAATGTAATTCTCAGAAAATTAATAGAAAACCAAAATATATTCTACAAGACAAAAACAGCCATGCATAAACCCATACCTGCAATTTCACACAAACATGACATTCACAGTGGCTCTCTTACATATAATCTCTCTGCGCCTGTTAAACACCATAAACAGTCACTAAAGGCACTGCGGTAATCAAAATCTCATCATTACGCGCCAACGTAGGGAGCCGTGCTACACACATGCCTCGAAAAACTTCCTATCAGCAGATTTATGCATGAAAGTAAATCAAGTGTAAACTGCAGAACAGAAAACTGTCAGTGAATTCACTTTATGCTTGTTTTAAAGTAGCTTAAGGAGCAAAAACACAAAAATTAAACCAAACCAGAGAAAATACAAACTTTCCCAGTGTAAAGTCCAGAAGGAAAAGAGGGTGGAGAGCTAGTTTATACATAAGAAATATATCACTGTACTTTCTCTCAGCACAGACTTTTCCCTCTGTAGGGAAGTGTATGAGTTCTTCACGAAAATATATTTTCTCCCATAAAACTGTATCAGCAACTCTGAAGAAGTGTGAGGAAAACAGGAAATATAATACCACAAATATTAATGTGTACCCTTCAGAATAAAAGTCTGTGCACAATCCACATAGGATCTTCGAACTTTATAAATTATGTCAGTGCAATTTACTGCTCTTGGTTATTGCTTTCAGTTTTGTCCTGTCCTATGTCCTATACTGTGTTTGTAAATGTGACTGTGAGTGCGCTCGAGATGAATTTCTACCAATATTATGATCATCAGTCTCAGTGATGGTGGTTTATTGGCCCTATTTACCCGACTGACTCCATGTAAGGGAGGCAGCAGATGGATATTTAGCAGGCAGATATGTCCACAGGTTCACTCAACATGTAACAGGATGCATATGCTTGGGTGGTAGCATTTTAAGACATGGTAACACAAGTTGAAATAAACTCTTATTGATAGCAGTAATATTGATATTGTTTTTCTTCAGTTTCATTCCTAAATATGCACGAGTTGAACCCTAATGGTACAAAAACATGCAGTAATTAGAGACCAACACAGCAGGGGGAGACAAAGATTGAGCAGAACTGTCAGGTTTTGATCTCAACCAGCAGGTTTCCGCACACGCATATCGATGTTTTGTGTTTAATTACTCAAACTAGGATAATGGCAATGTACCGTGTATAGAGAGGTTGTGGGTTGACATATAAGGAAGTGTGTGTGTGTGTGTGTGTGTGTGTGTGTGTGTGTGTGTGTGTGTGTGTGTGTGTGTGTGTGTGTGTGTGTGTGTGTGTGTGTGTGTGTGTGTGATGTCATCACCTCCCTTGAGGGGACATCAGTGGGCTGTGTAGATTTTCCAACCTCTGGACTCCTTTCTTGGTTGAGTGGACACTCTCTCTACCACGACTTTACCCCTCCCAAGGGCCTTCATCCTTCAATATGGAGAGAGACACACACACACTAATAGTAAATGTTAATCGCTGTGTGGTCTGCAGGGAGCAGGTGTGGCCATATGTGCAAACAACAGCAGTTATTTCACTGATTCTTAAGTTTAACTAAAATATGTTTTCTTTCTGCTCTAACAAAGAGATCTTCTCTGTAAATTACCGGTGCTCTCTTTTCTAAAAAGAAAACAATGATATCTTATGTTTTTGGTTTCTGTGACAGCAATAATCCAACAATCCATAGGAATCCTGTTGTATTTACATATCACCATTCTACTATTAGCTGATGGAGACGCTGATTAACAACCATGCAGACTTCGAACTGTAGCCCATGTTTAGCTTAACATACCTGAATATTTCAGCCATCCGTAATCTAAATCCTGTTGATCTTTCTCTTCAGTTGCAGTAGAAAATGTTGTCTGTATTTGGGTTTTAAACTAGGGGCCACTGCTGGTGGCTAGGGGCCACTGCTGGCTCAGCTGTCAGTCAAACAGGTACAGCTACATCCTGCCCACTCAGAGGTCTAGAAGCTAAAGGAGCATTTCTGATATATATATATATATATATATATATATATATATGTATACAAATCTCTGGCTCCATGAAGATAAAATATTTGTAGTAACATTTCCCCACCCAACACTGTGACTGACTTTAGTCATGACACAAGGAAAAGCAAACTTCAGCTGTGATATTACAACAAACCCCACTGCAGTGCAGTCTCGACTTGTCATCTTTTTCCTGGTACTGTAGGTTCCCTGCACCTCCATGTACTTTAATTGTGTGCACAACAGAAGAAGCACGGCTCTCCTTTTCTCTGACTGTTGTCTTGTTTGTCTTACTGAGGGAGGAAGCTGCAGGCAGATCAGAAAAGACGCAGACTCTCTCTCTCTCCGTCTCTACAGTAGTGCACTGCACTCTGCATGGAAACAATAGGTTTGTCAGTAAAGCAGCTGTCTTGTTTACTTTCCCACCCCCCATTTTCCTTTAACAACAGGAACATCTTGAGCTCTTCCTTCATTTTTCCGCTCACTCTGATTCTCCCCGTACCCGCAAACTGGCAGAGGATGCTCATTATCTTCCCTCTCTGTTGTTGTTCTGTGTGTGTGTAAAAAGTGGGCAATTATAGTACGGCTCTTGTAGACAGCCAAACCTTTCTATAATGAGGAGATCTCCTTAAGCAGGACACACTGTGTACGTGTGCACAGCACAGCTCGTGTGGACTTTATGCAAATGAAAAGTTTCCATTTAATTCAAAGTATGACCAATACAGTACAATAGATGCAGGTTCAGTTTGCACTGTTTTGATGTCATGAAGCAACACAGCATGAATAAAATGTGTTTTGTAAATGGGAAATATGTGCTAGAAAAAATATCTACACAGCAGCGAGGGGAATGATTCACTGAGCTACTCGGAAATGTTGGTACTGTCGCCACTGTTTAAATGGAAAAGAGAACAGCTTTTTGAGATGAAAGCATCAGAGGAAACGGATGCGTTTGGGTTTGATCTCTGTTTACTGCATTCAGCGGTTCTCTTGAAAGGATTTAAAGTGGTAATCAGTGGGATAATGGTTTTTGCGTTGTCTCCAGTCATGGTGCTAAGCGCTCATCGCCGTGGTGATTTTTTGCACCGCATCCCCCAGCAATCCATTGTCATTCAAAACAGCGAGCATTCGTTTTTCTTCATCATCCGTGCAGGTGCATCATTTGAGTACGATGGCTATCGCTGCTCATATCAACTTCCCGGTTCATCTTCTGTTTATCCTAAGTGAAATGGAAACATCACTTCCTGTGTGCTGGGAATAGTTTCTTGGCAGCGTGCCAAGATTTCTATCATTAAAAAAAGTGTTTCTCTGGAGATGAGCCCTCATTGTGTGTGTGTGTGTGTGTTGTTGTTGTTTTGCTCCTACACAATGAAATTATCGTGGCAGAAATGTGCTTATTAAACGATAAGTAAACCGATTCACAGCCTGACAATATCCTTGTTGTATTAATGTGTGGATACTTAATTTCAGAATAATAGATCTTAGAGAATTTCTTTTTGTTCAAAGAAATAAGAAAATAAAACTAAAATACTTCAGAAATGTGTTATGTTCAAAGCTGCACTAGTGTATGGATTTGTATGGATGGATCAAAAGACTGTAATTTGAAAGGGCTCGTCCACTGTGACGAACCTACTGAGAATTATCACCAGCTCTGCAGTTCCTGTCAGCTCTACTGAGCGTTTTAGCGTCCTTTGGCTCATTGTTTTGGTTTCCAGCCAACAAACTTAATCCGCTCTTGTCAGCCTCATTTCCAGCCGCAGCAGGCAGCAGTTTCCAGCACAAAAGCTCTGATAAAGCCGCCCTGCAGTGTCGAGGACCAAAGAGCAGGCAGACAAAGTTAGTGACCAGCTTGTGAACATAGTGGAGCGTTTAAGTAATTTGGGGGAAAACACAGATGGTGCAAAACCATTGGTTTGGTTTGGAACTAAGCACAGAAAGAAGATCCCTTGACATTCTATAAAAATTCCTTTACATGATTTTAAGATATTATTTTTTCTTCTTCTCATCCTACATGCCCACAGGTTCTGCCTTATTTATGTACTGATTTTATTGGTGTTGTTTTCTTCCTCAGTTTGCTCCCAGTACTCCCGTGGTGTCTTCGCCATCTTTGGCCTGTACGACAAGCGCTCGGTCCACACGTTGACGTCCTTCTGCAGCGCCCTGCACATCTCCCTCATCACGCCCAGCTTCCCCACCGAGGGCGAGAGCCAGTTCACCCTGCAGCTGCGGCCATCCATCCGAGGTGCACTCCTGTCCCTCCTCGACCACTACGACTGGAACAAGTTCGTCTTCCTGTACGACACAGACCGGGGTGAGTGATGAGGATGGGCTGCTTTTGTTTTTGTTTTTGGAAGCAGTTCATGAATGTGAGTGTACTGCGCTGCAGTGTGTGTGTCATCTAAACCACAACCTTACATCTGTAAGCATATGAAATGACTGATGTGCTTGATTTTTGTGGGAGGACAGTTTTTATGTAATATGCATGTAGTAAACAAAAAAGAGATTATGTATCTCATCTGGCCCGGGAACGCCCCGGGATCCCTCAGGTGGAGCTGGAAAACGCTGCTGGGAGAGGGACATCTGGGCTAACTTCCTTAGCCTGCTGCCACCATAGATCCATCCCCGGGAACATATGGCTAGGCACTCAGGGAAACACCCCTGCAAGAAAAAAACACGACTACTCGATTCTTCCAGTGTTAGTAATCACATCCCACACACTGTTGCTTTTCTAAATGGCGGAAGGTGCGTTCACGATACACGCTGTCGAAAATGAGGGTTTCACACTTGTGATGTAACTGGTCCAACATATGAGTGTAAACATTTCACACTGCATTTAGACAAGATTTTTACCATACCATATTTTTTACCATATCACCCAGCACTAGTTGCAATAGAGGGATAGCTGGGCATTCAAGGAATCTCGCTGGACTCCCAGCTCCCTTTTATTTATTTGTAATGTTTAAACCAGCTACAGATCCTCCTCCCCAAGTTCAATAACTGTTATTATATCATTATTATTTATACTTATTATTTCACATGGATCCTCGAGAGGGAATCAGAAAAAGGACGCCTAGGCTATTATGTGGTGTATAAAGTGTCTGTGTTGCTTTACAACACAATGACATTCAGGTTGTTGGATTTCTTTTTTTTTAATGTAATTTTAAGTAAATTCAAAATGTCACCAGCCCCAGAAACAAGGAAGGTATACAGTATATCCGGTCACTTTTGGTACGACTTTGTCCTGCAGTCCACTACACGGCAAACACACAGGTTTGAAGGGATATGTTTCCAAAATAATGGGTTTGTATCCACAACATGTCTCGGGGCCAGCAAGTAATCAATCTCTCCGTGTAGATGCTGTTACAAGTGTGCTGGGTATTATTGGACCTCTCACTCTATCCGTCTCTCTTTCTCTGACTGGATTCCCCACCTGGACGAGGACCATGAGCAGTATTTGTCTCATCCTTATGTCTCTCACTTTCACTCTTTCTCTTTCGGTTTCTCTCTCTGTTTTTTATTTTCTTCCCCTTTTCATTTTTTTCCTGTCGCCCACCCAGTCTTTGCCTCTCTCCCACTACATATACACACACACACAGAGGTTTGTGCTTATTCACCCCACCCCGCCCCCTCTCTCGGCCACATTTCCATTACAAGACAGAATGGATATGGGCTACTGCCTGGATCACATCTCCACATCTCACTTTCATACATTTTCCAGAAGCTAGTCAGGGGTTTCCATTCTTTCTCTCTGCCGCTGTGGGGACTGCAATGAATGTTGGAGCAGATTGGATATAGGGGGCTGCAGTGTGAGGAGCATATCAGTGTGTCCTCCCTCCAGAACATCTCATTCCCTGCCTCTTTTTCTCTTATCTCAGGTCGTACATGCTTGACTGGGTAAAAAGCCTCCTCTCCTCTCAACAAAACCTACTTGTATCTGATCATACGCCCACCCCCCCCCCCCCCCCCCCCCCCCCCAAAAAAAAACACAACAAAGGTTTGTGGCTGTAACACTGAGCTGCCCTACAAATGGGCTGACAACACACAACCTGACCGCCTCAATCTACCATCACAGCTGATTCAAGATCAGCAGTAGTCTGTAGACAGGAGTACAGCTGACCTCGTGTTGTGTGATATTTCAAGACTTAATCTCTTGCCTCCTGATTTGAAACAATTCTAATTTCTAGTTTCTAATGATCCTTTGAAACATTGGACACTTTAGATGCTTTGTGGAAAGCCGAATCAAACTCCTCACTTCACTTCCATGAATGGTGCATAGTTGTACTAATGTGAGAATTGGTTTTCAACATAAAAACCCAAAACATCCAAAATAACAGTCCAACTGTGACTTGGCCCTGAAGCTGGGTGCCTTTATTGATCATTCTGGATATACATTTATGAGCCAAAATATTGTCTGCCCCTGCCTAAAATTCTTTTGGTCCAACCTGTGCCACTGAAACTTTTCCAAGCCACCGAGGTAAGGACTCCATACAGTATCTGGTGCCAAGATTTTGGCAGCAGATCCTTTAAGTCCTGTAATTTGTGAGTTGGAGCCTCTGAACAATCTGACCAAATTTTCTGGTCATAACAATTTGGCCATTGTCAGAGTCACTCAGGTCTTTACACCTGCCCATTTTCCCACATCCAACATGTTGACCATGAGAGCCAACTGTTCATTTAGCCGTCAATGCATCCCAGACCTTGACATGCACCATCATTACCAGGTAATCAGCGTTATTCCCTTCATCTGTGGGTGGTCGTAATGTTTTGGCTCATCAGTGTATATATTTCAAAACACAAATTCACAGCATTTGGGAGAACAGGCGCAAGAGATTCCAGACATGAAAAACAGAGGCAGTGGTGTATTGGGACGTGACACATGCAAGCCTGTCAGAGCTGATACATTTGTAAAAACACAGGCATATCTGTTCCATGAGACAGATGACTGATGGACGTCTAAAACTCTGCAGAGATGCTCTGAACATGGTGTCAGTGTGCGTTGCCCTTTAGTCTGCAGTCTTCACTGTGTTCCTGTTTCACAGAGCTTGTGCTGTCACTTTTTATTTGAAACCTGAAATGCTGGTCAACCCGGTGGAAAAGAGAAAAATTCAATCTGTAATGATCTGTTCGAATCTGAGAATTTTCGGTGTATAAGCACAGCAGGCTTTGGTTTGTATTCCAGCAGGTGGAGTTCCTGAAAGGCACTGTCAGGCCCAGCGAGTAACGGGGCATTGTCATTCTCTTTGCTAAAACAAAACAGAGAAAACTAGTGAGCCTTGCTGAAAAAGTAATGACAACACCAAACTATCTGAGAAGTTCTGTGGGGAAGAATTTTGTGTCTGACATCATAGATTTCTGTGGAGCTCCGCAGACTTACCTGCATGAATAAAGGTCAGGCTTTTGCTGTAAAACTGAACTCCCTCACAGTTATGTGAGCTCACTTGTGAGGCAGTGGACGCACTCTGTATAAAAGAAACATGGTCAGACTGGATTTTATCTTGCAAATTTTATGTGCACTGAGGCAAAAAGCAAACTGGACAGATAAATAGCAGTGGGTAGGGTCGGACCAGTCCTCAAAGTTGAAAATGATTATGTTTAGTTGTTGCTAGCCTCTAAAAACATCCTTGCCTTTGGTGCAACCATGCAGCCACCCCCCTCCTTATATTATTTAACCCTGCAGTTATTTAAATAAGGATGCAAACAATCAGCATTTCTGTGTAAAGTGAATAAGGTGGAGTCATATTGTGACGAAGAGAAGACAATGTATCTCTCCTGGTTTCTCATAGAAAGATATATTTGATCCTGAATAAGATACGGGGAGTGTCATACAAGATTATTCACAAATCTCATCCAGTTAAGTGTTAAATGACAAAGATATCGATGTGAAGTGTTCAGTCTGGAGGGAACAGTCTGAAATGCTGCTTAACTGAGACCGCAGGATCTTGCTGGATTTATTATTGTCAGCATACATTATGATTTTTCTTTCAATTACTGCAACAAAATGATCTCACTAATAGAGTAATATTTATTGCTAAGTACTGTATTTAAATAATTATGCATTTGTTAAATTGGCTTGAGTCTGATTTATTTCATTTTATTTTTTTCTTTTTATTTATTTATTCATGTGTGTATGTATGTTGTCCTCCTGAGAGCTCTGTCCGTGGTGCTGAACTCAGGCAGCAGCTCGGTGGTACTGAGTGATCGCTGATGTTTTGGGCTCTGCCCTTCTGTTGAAGCTGCTGTCATACCAACAGTGGAAAACGCTGGATGTCAAGCATATGACACACTGAGTACAACTTAGCAACTATCATCAAAAACATGTCTGGCTAACCATGGGTACTGTTACCACCTCTGGTTGAATGAAATGAGTTGCATTCGTCATTCGTTTATTTTTGTAGATATCTGAGTTTTCTTTACTTTAAAGTTTTCTAAGGGAATGTATTTTTCATAATTCATTTTGTGATAAATATTTATAGTAATTGTTTTTGATATCAGTGATCTAATCAGATTTTTCCATCCTCCTTCTCCACTGTTTTTTTTCTTTATTGAAGTCTTATTCATGTCTTATCCAGTTCATTCCTTCACTGTCCTTTTCACTTTCATTTCCCCTACCAGCTCAAGCTAATCAGTTGAAATCTGTTTTGCTGCCTGGCATGGCATGAAAGCAAATCTCTGCACAAGCATTATTCAAAATCCTAAAAAGCACGAGGTCTTCTTCCTGCAATGGGCTAGAAAAGACAAATTACTATTACTGTATGATCTCAGAGAGGTAGACTTGCATATTTTAAATCTCAAATATTGTCATGAGGTCTTCTGTCTTTGATAGAGGGCATGAATGTGTGAGTGTGTGCACGACAGCAGCGCTTTTCAGAAGGCTTTTGGGTGCAGGCTGCAGCACTTTAGCCTGAGGATTTTTTTTTCACACACAGGACCAGGCATTCATCCAGTATTGACTATAATGTAGAATCAGCCCACGCATGGCTGAGCTCAGTCAATGAGCGCCAGTCTGACTCCCTGCATCAAAGCACCAGAGATACAAGGGGCTGGATACTGTAGCTGTGTGTGTATGCGCGTGCATCTGCGTCTGTGTGGTTATAGAGGGTGCTGTTCCTATTAGCTTTCCTAGATTTCCCATAAATATGTTCACACGCTCACACACACACACAAAAAGTAATAGGAAAAATTCAAGAAGAATCCAGGAAATGTTTTAAAAGAGAGAATCAAAGGAGAGGAAGGAAGAGGCAAAGAAAGGAGAGTAAAATAAAATAAAATGAATTACAAACTGGATCCAGGAAACGTTTTAAAGAGGTGATGGGACAAGAGGACAGGAGGGAATGAGACGAGAGGAGAAGAGAGGAAATGAGAAAGGAGATGAAAGGAAAGGAATAGAAGAGGAGTGAATAAATGAGAAAAGAGGAAAGGAAAGGAAAAAAGAGGGGATGAAACAAGGGGGAAAGAATGGAAAAGAGAGAAGAGGAAACAAGTGAAGAACAGAGCAGAGGAAAGGAAGGGTGAGGAGATGAAAGGTGAGCAAACAAGAGGAGATGAACCGAGCAAATGAGAGGAGAGGAAACAGGATGGGGAGGAAAGGGGAAGAGATGAGAAGAAGATAGAAAATGAGCGAAGAGACAAGCAGAGGAGTGGAGGGAGAAGAGGAAGAGAAGGAGTGAGGGGGGAGAGGAAATGAGGAGAAATGAGAACACGAAAAATTAGGAGAGGAGCCAACGAGGAAGTGAAAATAAGAGCAGAGAGCAAGGAAACAAGATGTTCTTGATGTTTCTCCAGCTGATGGACTGTTAGCAGCAGTGTGAACAGGCCATGATGAATGGCTCTTTTTAGAAACATAAGCCTCTCTGTGTACTCTCTGGAGAGGAAGAGGTGAAAGGAAGAGAGCGACTCATTGAGGAAGGATGGGAGCACGGAGGCCTGGTAGACACACAGACACCGACAATGTGCATCACACTGGAGGGTAAAGACGGGACAACGGGGAGGGGAAAGATAAAGACGCGGCAGAGAGTACACACAGAAGCCCAGATGTGCACTCGCTCTATTCTCCACATGCTGCAGCTGCTTCCATCCAGTATCCAGCTCTGCCCCAATCAGCACAACACGCGTTAGCATCAGTCTGCACGCTAGCCGGTGGCTGTGTCTTTGACGCTGATGCTTATTGCGGCTGGCTGTTGCTCTGCATACAGCCTCAGGGCTACACATTTATCAGCTGGTAATCAGCTGGCCCTTTGCACTCTTTGCTTGCCGCTGCAGCCGCCGTTGCAGCTTCCTGTCCATACACTGAGTGCACCATGCAGCACAATAAGACATGATGGAATACCAGCGTCATCACTGTTGCATACTGGGCAAGCAGCTTCCTCCAGCTGCTGATCCACATCTGGCAGGGCTGTGATAACTGCGTGAATTTTGGCTTTTGATTTTGGTGTAGTTTTAGGTTTTAGTGATAAAAATAACATTTTAAAAATAAATTTTAAAAAAAATTATATCCAAAGTTTCAAAGGTAAGAAGGCAAGAATGGGCCTAGCAACAGTAACTACGGGGGACGGGGACACAGATACAGAATATAATGTTAATGTCTCTTTTTGACTTTTTGTAAGGAAATGAAATTGATTACGTCGCAGAGGCTCCTCATGATAAACTGTTGCTCTGCGGTCTGCTGTCACACTGGGATAAAAATGAAAAACATATGTAGATAGTTCAAAGCAAAGCCAAAGGGATAGGAGCACACCACTGTAATGACATGAACTAAAGCTTCACGCCACACAGCACACTAAGAGTGAGACTAAACAGCTGCTCATTTGTAGTTGAAACAGCTTCGGTCAATACAGGAAATAGCTGCAAAGTAGCTGCAGTGACCACAGGGAGTCGTTTTTAGCCCAGTCTGTGGCTTCTCGCCCTGCACAGACTCTGCCCTTTTCATTATGTTTTATTTGTCAGGGACCATGTGCAAAAAGACTTATTCTCAAGCAATAAAAAGAGACACGTTGAATCAGATTTAGGCACCAGTCTGCCGTCCCTGGGCGGGTAGATGCAAACACTGCAAAACAAATGTTAAGGTAAGAAAATATAATGTGTTCACACCAGGACTGAAGGCTTTGAATGTGAGGAGAGGAGGCCGAGTTGTTTTTCTGTTCATGTTTTTTGCTCCTTGGAGAGGAAATCCTCACCTTTACTGACAACTTGTTCCAAAGTCCAAAGTCAATGTGAATATTGACAATATAATTATTGATTTTTACCAATCAGAAAGGAGGAGAGCTCATGTCAGATGTAACTGATCCCTTTTTGGGTCTTAAATCTTTTTTGTTCCACGTCCAGTTCAAATACCTGGGAGACACAGGTTTTATGGGTATTTGATGGATCGCATGGAGGACGTCTTAAAATTGTTCTCCAGATAAAGTAATCAGGGTAGACTTAGCTAATTCATTTTTAATTGTGGTTGTTATATAAGTTAAAGATAATAAATTATGAGCTTGGCTTTAGTTGAGCATCATTTATCACACATGTAAAATCGCAGTAAATGAGCAACAGTAAATGTTTTCTGAACTGCGTTAGTGGTTTGTGAATCTGTTATGAAGCGTGACGACACAGACACATAATTGTATCTGATTGTCGAAGATAATCAAACGTTATAGTTTAAAAAGAGAAAAAGCTGCCACCAGTTTCTCATCAAAGCACATTTAAAATTTCCTCTTCTGGTGTTTTCATCATTCAGCCTCTTTTATCTTTTGTTATAACTGTGACTGTAACGAGCAATGGTTGTATCCCCTCCCCGAGGTCTGGCTTCTTCCTTTAGGAGTAACTGAGGGCATCCTGACATGATATAGTACATGCATGTGTGAGTATGTGTGTGTGTTGCCTCGACCAGCGGTCCCTCCTGGCACTGACATACCTCTAATGGGGAGCAAGGGGCTGGGGAGGGGATAGAGGAGGTGGAGAGGGAACCGGGTTGCCAGAGCACAGGTTAATCCACTAATTGGGAGCAAAGGGAGACGGGTTGCCAGATTGTGATGGCCACCAGGAGGGGCCGTTTAAGGGGGACATATGTTCCTGCTGGAGAACAGCCGCCCTCACAGCTCCCCAGTTTCCTCTCTGACTCTCATCTTCTTTATACACAAACCTGACAGCGAGGCCCCCATCCAGCTCGTGGAGACGAGCCTGCTTCCCCAGCTCCACCAAAAGCCAAGATCTGGTTGGAAACGGATAAAAGCTTTAGAGGAGTTTGCTGAAGTGCAGTTCCTTTTCCACGAGAACGAGCTTATCTTGCCAGAGATGTTGTGTCAACTGAAGCCAGTTTGCTATTTAAACCAGCAATTATGAGCAATATGTTTTATCCCTTCCTATGGCCCAAAGTGCCATGTTTCAGCCTCAGTTTAACCAGTAAACATATGGCAAACAAACCAACAGGACTAAATATTTAACAAACTAAACCAATCCCAGACAGGAACGATGATACTAGATGATTCTTCAGAAACTTATGACAGTGTCATCATGAAAATATTTTCTTTCTCTTCTTTCTTTTCAGAGGATGAATACGTTATTGTTAAGGTGAAGGAATGGTCGTGTTTATTGCAAATAAACTACAGTTAAGCTTTAGTGATGACTGTGCAGATAAAGGTAAGGGAAGAATCACAGTTAGGGATGCAAACTGCATGACAGTGATCCCGCTAGACGGCCATCCATCAGTCCAACCTCCGGCTCCTCCACACCCCTTTTTTCTGCCTCGCCGCTCACGGAGCATACAGATATATAAAACCATTCCACACCTCATAAATTGTGAGGTGTGGAATTGTCCATTCTGGACATACTTCCAGGAAATATTTGTCTGTTCTTAAGTGAGGTGATTATTGGACTTCAGAAAAGAAATTGTGTATTTTTCAGTGAAGTGAAGAGTGCCACAGACATAACTAAGTATACAAAGATGATGAGCATTGGTGGTGAGCTGATCTTTTCATACAACACATGGGCATCTCATGAATGGAGCAGTAATATCTATTGTGATCCAATAAATGAAATGATTAACATTGAAACTCATCCAGATACTTTCGTGTTGGGCTAAATGAAGCTGCTCCATGTATTTTCTCCTTCAGTCCTTGATGTGTCCTGTCCTGTGTGTCTTGACCGCATCAGGATACGCCATCCTGCAGGCCATCATGGAGAAGGCCGGGCAAAACAACTGGCAGGTCAGTGCCATCTGCGTCGAAAACTTCAACGACGCCAGTTACCGGCGATTGCTGGAGGATCTGGACCGGAGACAGGAGAAGAAGTTTGTGATCGATCTCGAAGCAGAAAGACTGCAGAACATGCTGGAGCAGGTGATGCCACCATGACATTAGCATTTAGCTGTTCTTTACTTTAACTGCTGGGTTATGCGCGGTTATCATGTTATCATGTCACTTTCTAAATGCTTGATGGACCCGTTTCTGAATTCAGCTTTTCTCTAACAAAAACTTATTAAATTCCCATCACACAAGAGGAGGTTAGACATCTCAGACAGCTCACACAGGGCTTTGTATACATTAGTTCCACGCAGAGACATTCTCCCACGGTAGATTTGTGTTGGCTCATCTGGTTTTTGGCTTCATTGGTTTGTTGGCATGCCGACTAAGCAAAGCCATAAAAGGCCCGCTAATATGTGTCAGCTATCAAACATGTGGAGTGCTAATGGTAATGATGTTAAATGGTCTATTCCATATGAATGAGATAATTTGGCAATGAAGTGAACACTGTAAATCTTTAGCATGGCTGTCAAAGGACCATTCACCTGAGAGGTTAAAGGAATACGATGGATTATTAGAACTTGGCCTTATTCTGGCAAAAAATTGTCCAGTGGAGCAACAGGTCGTCAGTGAAATGATCATACATGTTGAAAATAACCCAAGTTGTTTTAAATTGTAGTTTTTATAGGAAACCTGATCATGTCAAAATACAGGTATTGTCTTAATTTTGTAGTTTTCCTATTCCCATTCCTATTGGTTATTAATTACTGAAATGAGGACATGGAGCGACATCACAAAAAAAGGTCCAGCGAGGTGAGAAACACAAACGATCAGACAGGTTGTGCACAGATATTATGTCTTCTGTTGGTTTGAAAATGCATAATATCAAGATTAATAGCTGAGTGTATTTTTCCGTTTCAGGTGCCCATTCATCAGTTTAACAGTCGTGTCTGTGTATTTCTATGGGGGAAATGCTCTTTCAGCCACAGGAAACTTTTTTGCTGTCGTACTTCATTTGGCCACTGGGATGAATTACCAGCAAGGCTGATCTCTCACCCCCGCTGGGAGGGTTTATTACCAACATTTTGGGTTTGCTCACTTTTGTTTTTATACCCAGACGATGTGATTTACAGGCTAAACTGTTTTGTTTTGTTTTTTTTTTGTATTTTTTATACCCCTGTCTGATTGTCTGACTGTTTATTGCCTCTGCAAAAGGATGGTTATATTGCCATGTCCGAGATCTCAGTGTTAAATTTAGTGGGAACAAAGTTATTTTAACTAATAGAAATGATGAAGCAAACTGTGATGTAAGACTCAATCTGTCATAAAGCAGAACAGTTTCCAGGAAAATAATCCAAAGTAGAGGCATCTATTAGATATGTGATGATGGGGAGAATATTTGTTCTTTATATGTGAGAATGAGAAGGAAGAATTTAATTAGACATTTTTCTTGTCTGACATTTTTCACTTGTACTTTAGAATCTAAAAGTCCTTGTATCATTACCACAAGATCAGAAAAATCGCCTTGATTACTGAATTTACTTCCCATTGTCTGAAACACAGGATCCCAGAAACTGAAGAACGGAAGTTAGTACTTCACACGCTTAACTCAGTGTTTGTTTCACACTGTGTTTTTTGAGTGTTTGTGCTAATTAGAAAGTTTTGAACTCAAAAACAGTCTGTTCTGATCTCCAGTGGTGTTAGTTGGCATAAGCACACTCAGAATATGATGTGCGTCTTCCTCCTCCTCCTCCTCCTCCTGCTCCTCGTCATCCCCTCATCCCTCCATCTTTCCCTGGAGCTACTGGTGTCTCTGTAATTGTTCAATTATTCAGGAATTCTCCACTCTGACATCTGTCATAGTTCTAACAATTTACTTTGCAGATGTGTGTGTATGTTCAGTCTCTTTGCCCCACAGAGCAGCTGACGTCCCACTCCATCCTTGCTTGATGCCAGTACACAGAACATCTCACAAGTAGATGCGATGGACTCCGTCATATTCAGAGCTTGTGGAGTGATGCACTGTTTTGTGCAGCGGTGGCCAGAATTACTTCCAATGACATAAACATCTATTTTATCCTGTTTTCATTCCACCTGTCACCCGGCTCATAATTACATCGTGGCAAATTATTCTGATCCAGAACAAGGATTCGAATACATAATTGGGCTTCATTAGCTGCTTATCAACAGCACGATCAGAACATATCAAGGCTTATAAGCAACCAGATGTTACTTTGAATATCAGAGCACAAAATCACTGAATGCAAACCTGTTTCGTTCACAGATGGAAGTGTAATTTGCTGACAGCTAATTTGCAAGTTGTACAAACTGTGCCATAGCTGCAAAGTTAACAAGGAAATATAGGCTTGAAGTTAAAATTAAAACAAGAAAAGTCTGAGAGGCCAAACGTAACTCCACCAAAAGTTGCTCTAAACCCTTTTTCAAACATGCAATACATAAATGTATCAGCAGTTGTACATGTCAGTCTCATGCCTGAAAAGGCTCTGGACTCATAGTGACAGTATGATGAGGTTGTGCCTAATAACATTTCCAAAACTGTACAATGTCATCACATTAATGTAAAGTCTGTAGCAGCACAGGGTTAAATATGCATATCTTATTCTGCCTTCTAAAGGGCACCGTAATGAACCTATCACTATATTATCATCTCTTATGCACAAAAAAATGAAATGAGTTTATTAATCCATGAAGCACGGCGAAAGAGCCAGTTTAAAGTTGCTGAGGAGATTCTCCTCGTATCGGATCAGGCTGTTAAAAGGATTTTTGCCCTCACAGTGCAGCGTAAAGGAGGTAAAAGACAACAAAACCAAACTGAAAAACCTTGGCACAACCATAATAATGATCAGGCCGGCAGTCCTTCCGTTAATTTTCAATTTTCATCCATGCCAGCTGCATGGAATTAAATGAGAGTCATTCAATGCGTGTGCACTGTTGGATATTATAAAACAGGCAGCAGCATCTCTATCTGATAATATTTATTAGGTGATTCACTGTGAGAAGCAGGGCGCAAGTGTCCCTCGCACTCGCGTTGGGCATTAATTAAGGCTTCAACAGGAAAGATTTAAAATCCATCAGTGACGCAGCCTGTGCGAGAACAGAAAACAATTCCGGCTCTTTGACGTAAAGGTCCTATTGTGTCTGAATAAAACCATTATGGAACATTTAGATTCCTACAGTGTTTCTGATTCACAAAAAGTCACTGCAGATGGTCAGTAAACTACTCGTGTTTGTCAAACCAGCCAACCTGTAAGAAAGAGGAAATGTCCTTCTTTGTGGAAACTTTGCTCCTTTTATTTTTTTAAACATGATTATAAAATTTGTTTTAGGTCACCGACACTATACCCAGGACCAGAATTAAACAGCATCCTTACTAATCCAAAGGCATCGCTGTGAATAGGTTTGATTCAACTACCTATTCACTTATTTCCAACCTCTCAGTGGTGTGGCTTGGATGCCGATCTTGCCTACAGCTCCATGTTGTGATTCATGTTTATATAATGGATGTAATTTTAGATTGGAATCTTGGATATTGCTGCTGTGAGCGTTCACTAACAGCAAGAGTCTCACAACCACGACCTGATACTCAGGTCTCGACAGCAGTGAAGCTGTATGGGAATTGATATCAATCCAAGCTTTTCTGAGAGATTCAAAGTATTTTTTTTTTTTTTTTTTAAGATTAATTCATGCCCTTATTAACTGGATGTCCAGTGGGATTTCCCAGCAGATGTCAGCTTTCAAAATCAGTTTTTATCACCATTATGCAGCTCTGTGGTTGTACTTGTGTGTGTGTGTGGGCCTGTGTTGTATAAGAGTGTCGAGAAGCATTGTCATGTCTCTGAAAGCGTGAAGTGTTTACCTCCTCAGCGAGCTACTGACGTGACTGCCTGTTCATTTGTTCAGACGTCCGATCTTCTACGGATTAAACCCGACGGTCCCGCTGTGTCAAGGCACACACACACTCGCCTGCTACGTGCATCATTTGAAGCAATTAACGTGTGCTATGCTGTAATCCAGTCAGATTAACGTTGAGCTGTGCTCCGCCTCCTCGCAGATTGTCAGCGTTGGGAAACATGTCAAAGGCTACCATTACATCATGGCCAACCTGGTGAGAGAAAATGACACCTCTTCACAGGGTGTCTGTTTGTTTGTTTGTTTGTTTTGTTTTGTTTGTCTGCTTCTCTCTTTCTTCTCATCATATCTGTTTCACCCCATTTATCCCACCTTCACAGATCTCCTTACTGCAGTCTCCTTGTAATTTCAGTCCATTTGTTCAAAGAGCGTTGTGTTATTGATCTGTGGACTGTGTCCCAGTATCTCTGAAGGGCTGGCTGTGGGAGCAGACCACACTTATTAGAAGGATTTACTGATACTGGACCGAAGTGTTTCCACATCCATCTTCCAAAGGGGGACAGTCTCTTTCTGCTTATCTTGGATCTGAGTTTAGTGTGTACCTTCAAGCATGAGTTTGTGTCAAAAAATTTTCATGAGAAAAGTTGAAAAGTTGTACAGTGCACATAAACCGAGAATGGATCAGTCTTCAGTGAAGTATGATACATCAGTCTGTCATTTTAAGAATTTTTAACCAACTTATTATCATCATGTTAGACACAAATTATTAAGAATTTATTATGTAGTATTTTTAAATGTACTAAAACACGTCTAGGGTTGATCTTTGAGTATTCGGTTGCTCCGTGATCAATTTCAGTATCCTTAGGAACGTGTTTATAAAAGCACTCATGTTACAGAATCTTTTTTGATTTGAATTTTAATCCATGGAAACGACTACGGACTTGTCTCATTGTGTATTTTGTCTCACCCTGGCCCAATGTTCTTGCAAACTTGCAGTGATAATGTTCCACAAATCCAGAGGGTGGACGTTTTTGATTTAGCCTATTTTACCAGAAGGTGTCAGATTTCTTCAGCATGATGAGAATCAGGACTAAGGAGAATTTAGACACATTTTTTATGTGCTCTTATCCAATTCATATGTACAGGAAATAAATGGTAGTTTAGTAGTAACTGGTTCTAGCTATCTGTGAGTCTGTCAGCTAATAATATAACTAAATCAAAGCATCAATACCTACTGCTCTTGTTAAAAGATAATTTCGTTGTACATCCTTTCTCTTACTTGTTTCTTTCTGCCTCCTCTGGACTCAGACCATGACCAGTCTTTGCCCTTGTTGCCCCCTTAAGGGTTTTAAGGACATCAACCTGGAGCGATTCATGCATGGTGGAGCCAACGTGACAGGCTTCCAGCTGGTTGACTTCAGCAACCCCATGGTCATCAAACTCATGCAGCGCTGGAACAAGCTGGATCAGAGGGAGTATCCTGGCTCGGACGCCCCACCCAAGGTATGTCAAAGGTCAAAATCGGATGAAAACAGATCAGGTCAGCAGTGCAACACAACATTTATCGTTTCGTGATTTGGTACAGGGACCCTTATGAAAACTCACAACACGTATGTGTTCAGAAGCTAACTCTCAAGTCTCAGATGTGAGATTTCATGCAAGTTTCAAATGTTTGCAATTTGACTTCCTGACATCTGTGAAACGAACAGCATCCAATAGCTACCTGTGGCATGCGTGTGTGAATTTCATGCTATTTGTAAGCAATAGGCTAAAACATGCAAAACCATGGTCCTTTAATCATCCTGTTGGGGGGACTGAGTTCGTTTAAAGGAGGAAAATATAAATGGACAGTACCAGATAAGGTGAGTGTATGAATATATAGCATCATGTTTGTGCAGAATAACAGCAACATGCACGCTGACACAGAACTACATGACAAATCTGCTTGATGCAAAAGCTAAGAGATAGCTGCTATGATAAAAGGTATTCATGAGCATGCACATGTAAGGAACAGGCGTGATCCCCAGCAATCTGCTCCACTTCCTTCACCGCTGTCATATGCAGCGATGTGACAGACTGACCCACTTTACATTCTTTTCAGCCACACAGATTGCAAATGGCACTGGGGCAAGAAGGCATCACGCCATGGTGGTCAGCAAACCTCCTCCCCTCCAGCAAATCTGTGTGTCCAACAAAGATTTCTATTTTAAAATCCAGATGCAGTGGAGTGGAAACGGTGTGAGTCAAGCAGAGTGTGTGTTTGTGTGTGCAGTATGTGTGTCTGATGGATTGGGGTGGTTCAAATCAAAAGTTTACACCATGGTGTGATATCACATGGCATTATGTGTGTGTGACTCTGTGTGTACGTGTGTGTGTTATGTGAGTGTGCATGTTTATCCCCACTCCATTTCTTGATAAATTGCTCTCTCTTCTAGAAATCCACTCAGGCCAAATTACTCTGCTCCCCACTAAGTTTGTCCACAGCCTGAGTCACAGTCAGCCCTTCTTTCTACTAATGTATTAACATGGCTGGTGAGCTGAGTCTTCTTCTGGCATGTTTACTCATTTTGCAAAGACAAATGCGATGCCTCGTGATTAAAAAGTCCAAGAATCTGCAGTTAGCAAACTAATAAGAGATTCCTGTACAATGCATGACAGCAGGCTTTGACATAACAGGGAGAAACCTGGACCTGGTATTAATATGTAATCTGAATCTGTGACCTGTGACCTGGATAACGGCATCTGATCTGATCTTTGCATTTACACTGGGTATTAATAAGTGTTGGATTTCCATATACAACTTGGGAAGGTGCAACAAATATCAGAGGGTTCCAAAGTCAACGGAAATCATTTTGGGGTATTTCCAAAGGCCAGTACAACTTGCAAACTGAGGTTCGCAGGCAGGTGAAGGCAGCTGAATAAACCGTGGGCTACTTTTCAGTAACCTTGCCAACTAAGCTAAAGTTTCTTATGCTATAAGAAGGTAATAAAGCCAGTGGAGAATCTTGCTAGCGCAAGTGCTAGCTCAGCTCCCCCCTGCAGTCACATGACCCTGATCTTGCACATTGTGGCGGCCCCTCAAGAGTCTTCCAAAGCCACTCTGCTGTATGGACTCCATTTATTATTCCTTTGCTGAGGAAAGTGTCGTCTTGTAGCTTTTTGATCAGAGGCTTGAGTTAACAAGAAGAGGCTGAGCTACTGTACATAACCTTCAGACATCTTTAAACATGTTGTGTGCATTCACATCTGCGTGTTTTATATCGGATACAGATCGCAGGATTATACCATGCTCAAATTGTTGCTTAGAATTAATTGAAGCTGAAATTGTAGTGTATATTTTTGTCTATTATGACAGTTTGCCAAGATACTCACCACCTTCATTGCAGAAATCAGATAAACACTGACTACAGTGATAACAACGTTGATAAGTGTTGGGGGTGTTAGCAACCTTTAAACTTTCTAAAAATGTTTTAAGTGACCTTGCTATGTAGCTAGCTACCTGACCATATTTATGAAAATTAGAAACAAAAAAATGGCCACAAAAAAGGCAACGAGTGTTGCAGAGGTTGTTGTAAGTTGACTTACAGGACAAATAACAATTCTTAAATTGGAATATTTCTTCAATCTGCTGATTCAAGAAACAGAAACTGGCTGATGTCTGAATCATGTCACAGGATCGTCAGTTGTTCTGAAGCTCCATGGGAAGAATTCATCGAACACCATGGAGATGCTCCTGACCGTCAGTTAGTTTATCCCTCACCTCGATTGTTTGTGTATGTGTGTGTGTGTGTGTGTGTGTTACTTTGGGCAGCTTGTCAAAGAGTAACCGGGGGATAGAGTGCAGCAGTCTCCGTAGAGAGCCATAATGTCACAGTGAGCAGTGGGCTAATGAATAGGATTCACCCCCGGCCGGAGGCAAAGTTAATGAACTCCTGCTAGCTGGGATAATTAATGCCAGACTGCTACCCGGCTGGACAAAACACTCGCCTTTTTGCTTTCTTTTTTCCCGCTCGCTTTCCATCTTGCTGCCTTTTCGTCATTCACTCAATTAGTTTTCTCCTGCGCCAGAGGTGAGTTTTAGGGAAATGTATGGCTCATGGGGGAGAGAGTGATTTTCGTAGACGCAAATAATCAGAGGCAACACGGAGTCTTCAGGTCAAAGATAGATTAGGGGAAATGGGGAGGCTTACACTGTGGGGAATATGCTCTTCTCTTCTTGCCCTCTCCTCCTTTCCAGTCCCAGAAAATAATGAGCAGAGTAAAACTGCTGCGTCTCTGCAACAGCCAGGCCGTTACAGCGTACTGCTTGGCCCTGCAGAAAGTCGCCGTGCTCTCAGAGGCAGCCTTACGCAGATTGTTTCTAAAGAGATCTGACCAGCAAATATTGCAGAACACTTTGCCTGTCCAGCTAAATCAGCATTTAATTGGCCTCATACCTTTTTTTTTCTTCTGGTGTGTGTTCCCCAGTGCTGTATGTACCTAAAACAGACAGAACAGCAGTGTGGCCTCCAGGTTACGTTAAGACTGTAGTTTAAAAATCACGTGTTCCCTCCCTGCTGGTTTTTTTAAAGTCCTAACCATAACTCCTCCTGCAGTGTTTTTATGTGATGTTGTTTTATTAGCTGAAGAACCATGTGCATAACCAATGGTGCTCACACACAGCAACATCTGTAACTCTGATCACCTCCTCTTGTCTCCCAGTACACCTCAGCGCTGACATACGACGGGGTGATGGTGATGGCCGAGGCCTTCAGGAACCTGCGCAGGCAGAAAGTGGACATTTCCAGGCGGGGGAACGCCGGCGACTGCCTCGCCAACCCCGCCGCCCCGTGGAACCAAGGCATTGACATGGAGCGCACTCTCAAACAGGTGAGAGAGAGAGAGAGAGACGAGGAACAGCAGGGGGGGATTAAAGAGAAATGCAAGGTGTTTGCAAACAGCTACAGACTGCTGAAGGATAAGACATCACACACTGATGTAATCTCACTGAAGATTTCACAGCTTCCTTTTTTTCTCTCGCAAAAACTGGAAAAAAAAAAACAAAACAAACATGAAGTTTAACCATTTTTCTCCTTCTCATTTTTAGCTTTCTGTCTAAAGCTCAAGTAAATAAAATATAACCTGGTAACTAATAATGTTAAGAGATGCTGGTAGGAGTATTTTTGAACCTTGGACTGGTCGAGACTGATCTTCTAAAATATCTCCTGACTCCATCTCTGTGCTTCATACATAGACATGAGACTGACAGTGATCTTCTCATCTCAAGCTAGATTTGTAGGTGACACGTGGGGTTAATAGGAGTCCCAACCCAGTTATAATTCACCGCCGAACTTCAACTGGCTTCATATTGTATTCACTCTGATCCTCACAATCTCCACCAGCATCAGAAAGCTTTAGGAAAAAACACAATCTGCCCAAGCTGACCAGTCACAGGCCACCTTATGGCATCTCTGCAGCCGTCGTGACCCCCGACACGTAATGACATTTTTGAAGAGGTGTGTGTCAGCTATGGTGTAGCTACAGAACCTGCTCACGTAGCCTCTGTACCAAAATATTGAACTATTCTTTTAATGCCCTCAAAAAGGGTGTTTCAAGTGTGTTCCAGCCTTGTGACGTTCAGAAAGGAAAAGCTGTTATGCCACAGTAAGCTCTATGTACAGCTTTTAGATCATACTTACTACATAAATTGTCACAGGGATGGTGACGTTCTTTATCGGTTTCCTTGAATTGAGCTGTTTTTGTCTTTTTTTGGTAGAAAATTGACCCTGATGGACCCCTTTATATTGCAGTGTTTTATTCTACCTTTGAATACCATACTATACTATACTACACTATACTATACTATACTATACATGGTGCTTATACATTTCTATGTCCTCCTCTGTGTGCAGGTCCGGCTGCAGGGATTAACAGGTAATGTCCAGTTTGACCACTATGGCCGCAGGGTCAACTACACTATGGACGTGTTTGAGCTGAAGAATAATGGACCCAGACGGGTAAAACATCACACCACACTGCTTTCATTTGTGTCATGGATAAATATTCGTCCAAGTAGAGTCAGTAACACTGTACGTTTTAACTCACACAATATATCCTCAGTATGGGCAGAGATATGGGCAGACTGCTGTCATGTGAAGTATCTGGGGGCTGAGACGATGCAGTATGTAGTGTGGCATTTTCTATTATCATAAGTAGGCCTCCAGCATCTCTGCTTCTGTTATGACAGGATGGATGTCTGAAGATGAAATTCAGGGAAAATGGGAAAAAGAGAGAGAGCACTTGTGAGAGTGATGGCAAGAGGGTGAAATGAAATGGAGAGCAATCAAGGTAGAGGAGGAGGAGGGAGGGAGGGGGGTGAGGAAGCAGAGAGGAGCTCCCATCAATCAGGAGCTGCTTTGGCCTGTCGTCCTGCTCACAGCGAGGGTCCTGTGAGGACACTGTGTGTGTGTGTGTGTTTGGGTCACAGCCTCTCTGCTACATTTTCCGTGTTCCTCAATCATCCCGATGCTCCGGCGCACAGGAGGTATTAGCCAATCACAGCTTCTCGTTTCCCTCTGGTTCGCCACCAGCAGCGGCCAACCAGCTGGCTCGCTCAGCGTCTCCACTACAATACACAAGTTTGACACAGTATTGGTTCGCAGATACGTATTGGCTTTTTATTAAAAGTCATACATAATAAGCCAATCGTTGCGGTGTACCTCCTCCCTACATTCTTTTGTTGTATGTTTATATTCTGACCACAGCATATCTCATCTGTCAGTTCCGGTCAGTCAGTCTGACCATGAAGGACGTCTGGAAGACGACAGTAACATCATCTGAACATGACTTTAGACAAAAAGAGGAAGCACAACATCGATCTCAAAATTCGCATACGTTCCTCACTTTGGTCACACGATGACACCACATCGTGATATTTCCTGTTGTTGGACCATTTCACGAATAATGGGAACCGTCTGTTATAGGGTCACAAAGTCAGGAATGCTCAGATACAGAGGGGAGGAGGCTTTCTTCCATGTCGTTTTGGCAGTTACATCCAATTTTGTCAGGCCTCCGTTGTGCTCTTCTGGTGTCGGAGATGCCGTTCACCAAAACTATATTAGCACATGCACTTGAACACATATGCCCAATGTGGGACAGACACTTGTGTTTTCTTTTTTCTTTTCACTGCAGATCGGCTACTGGAACGATGCAGACAAACTGGTGCTGATCCAGGACTCTCCGCTGCTTCCAAATGACACTTCCGGCATGGAGAACCGCACGGTTGTAGTTACTACCATCATGGTAAGAGACTGGCATGTGCTCGCCAACACACACACACACACACACAGACACACACGTATGTATGCACTCATATTCTTAGCAATTTGTAATACCAGGAGACTTTATTATCAGGTGCTGCTGCAGACTACACTGAACATAATAGCTTAGCGATATACAGAGTCAGGGGCCTGAGGTTCAGTGGCTACACATCTTACATCCTATGTCTAACATCAAACCCTGCGTTCAAATCTCCGACACTGACAGAAAAGTGTGGTGGTCAGCTGCACTGTTATGCTTCACCACCTCTTCCTTGTTGAGTGCTTCAGTTATTTTTCTTTTCTGAGGCTCTTTACAAGTACTACTACACTACTCTCTGTATTTTCACTCTGACACTATTAACGACTATTTGTCATGAACCTTGTGTTCTTGGGTAATTTTTCTTGTTTGATGCTGTGTTTTAACACTGTTAGACTGTAGATATGCTGTATGTGTGGAATCTATGGTAAAATTAAACATTTTTCCAGCTTTAAAAAACATCTCTAGTAGTAAAGTTTCCAACAAAGGACTGATGAAGTTCGCAAAAATTCATATTTCAGTACGATGCCCACAATTTAGCACATTTACTTCCCGTGAAGGCCTGTATGTTGTGTGCTACGACCAGAGTTCAAGGATCACAAACTTGGTTACAACAGTACAACATTTTCAGTGAAGAAAGCCTTAAAGAAATGGGATTTATTTTTATTATTCCTATAGTAACATCTACAAAACATTATACAGCTGCAGAACTAACTACTGCCACTTAGATTTCCTTTTATTGCACCAATAAACATCTCGAGAAAAGCAGCTACGCAACCAGCTGCCGTTACGGAGGCTTTTGTTCTTGTTGTAGGGATGAAAGAGTTCATAAAAGAGTTTCATACACCTACAAAACCAATCAAAGCATTTTACACATGATAGAAATGAATGGCCTTTGCATGGCATGTGAATCTCTGGCTGTAACAGTGACTCTGACGTGGCTGACTTGAGTAAAGCAGCCAGATGTTGACCGTACATGTAGCAGCTGAGTGGAGGAGGGAAGGAGGTGGGAATGGAGAGTCACAGCTCAGCACAATCCTCCCTCTTTTCAGCCCCTGATGAGGAACCCCATTTTAAGAAACTGAGCCCCAGTTGGACGCAAGCAGGATATGAAAGCCCTTAATGGCAGAGTGATGGACACAACAACCCGAGCCAAAATGACGCCCTAAAGACACTGGGCGAGAGGAGAGACACGGCAACTATGTTAATGGACACCCTGTTCAGAAATCTGAACAAGAAATGGAGCCACTCAGAGCTGTAATGGAGCCCCTCGAGAGGAAAATGAAATGCAAATCGAGGTCTTTTTTTAAGGACGGTGCTTGCGGATGGACACCCATTGAGGCTAAAATGGGTCCCCAACTCCTAACAGCACAGTATCTGTTTACTAGCATAAACAAAGTCCCACTACACCTGTTTGTGTGTACTAGATTCATACATTGTCATGCCCCGTGTGTTTGTGTGGCCAGTCACAGCTTGAATGCCATCCCGGTTTGAATTTGTAATTTTTGCAAAGATCTATGGGCCCCGAGATAAAAAGTGACACGTTGCCAGAACGTGAATATACATTATGTCTTAACTGAATTACTGTTTACTCTAAATCTGTCACTTTCCCCGACTACCTGCTCTACCTTGCAGCACGTTACACACTCACAGGGCTTCCTGTAAGCCTTAAAACTGCTTAGAAAGACTAATGCTCCCATAATCATTCCAGTTCATATCCATCATGCTTTTCTGCAGGATGATATATTATTATAGTTACGTTGTGATGGCTGCCTTTCACTCCCGCTTTTAATGTTTGTTCGCCGTGTTCATGAGAGGGATGTTTGTTTAGCATAAACTTCCTCTGTGTCTTAGGAACTTGTAGGGAGCACATATTTAACAAAAATGTACTCATTTGTCATCAAACATAAACCAGTCGCCCCCTGGTTTCTGTGTTTGATCAAACGAGGCAAACCGAACCTGTCTCAACACTGTGTGCACAGCAGTGAAATCAGCATCAATTCTGTCGTCTGACTGCAGATTTAAAGTTAGGTTCTCGCTCTTTTCCGCTGCAGAAAGTTGCTAAACCACTCCACGGGGCTTCTCTTAACTTGAACTTTAAAGACGCCTGTGAGGCTTTTGTACTAGAACAACAACAAAAGCAGAAGTAGCAATGATACTGTTGTTGATATTCTTTCATGTTTAAGTGAGCATGAGATCTGAGTCTAAGTGCAGACCAGGACAATCTGTATGGCTGCCCAAAAGAGCCTCAAACCACCTCATAGTTTTTTTGTTTTTTTTTCCTTGCTATCTTGTTTCATCTTTTAAATTTTCTCCCTACAATGTTTAGCTGTGTGTTGTACTCTCAGTTCTGCCAGAGGCCATTTGGATCAGGTGTTATTATTCTAGAGTTCTGCACAGGGCCAAAAACCAAAACCCAAACTCAGCCTGTACAGGACCTGACCTAACTGAACTTTGTTGGTACTGCTGAGTTTCAGACTCAAGCCCGAAACCTGTGGCAATATTTTTGTTATTTCTTCCCCAAAGTTGTCTGCTTGCTGTGGAAAGACTTTCTCACAAATACACAAGTAAAATAATAACTAATGGCAATGGCATAGAATGGTGGCCCACCAGTAAACGATAAACCTTAGCCAACGTGGAACAGTATTGCATATTTATTATAAATAATGAATTATCTGATGGTAAATATCCAGACATTTCTAATCCACATCAGAGCTTTGTACAGGCACCATCCAGATGCTCCTTACGAGTAAGTGTTGTGGAGGAAGGTTGGAGGATTTTGTGTCTTGTTGTCACAATATGGTCATAATATTTCCACAGTTCTCTGGGGATTTTAAGAAGCTCCCCTTTTTGCACGTTTATGCTTGATTTAATCCGTTATTGTTGGGTTTCACTTTGTATATAGCTATCTCAGACTGTTAACAGACAACAGATCTCTGTGATGTCTCCAGCCGTAGCTTCTGGGAAGTTGATGCATCAACAGAAAAGCTCCCACAGACAAGGACAAAGCTTGACTGTCATCGCATTGGCAGGACAAGGCTGAAAGCTTTGATGAAGTGTGTCTTGGCTTTAAACTCCTCCATTGCACTTTAAACCTGGCGCACTATCAATCTGCCAGATGGAAAGAAGCACAGACAAGGTCCTGCTGTAATTATGTTTTTGTTTAGCCTTTGTTCAAGGAATTCTGGGGGAGGACATGTTTGGATTTTATGAACAGTGAGCACTTTGAAAACCAAAGTTCCTCATGATGGTGCAACAGCAGCACACTGAGAACACATTGGGCTTCATGCAAGAAGCACATTTATGAACAGCTTCGTTCTTAAGTAGCACATACGAGATAAAATAAATAAAATCAGTAATTTTCCTCATGTTTAGAATTACTTGTAAGCACAAACAGAAATTATCAGTCATCCATGTCAAATCTTGTCTGAAATTGTTCTACAATTCAGTAGTCAGAAGAAAAGAGTCCAGCAGCCGCCTCAGAGTCTTTTAGGAGGTGAACTTCAGGTGTCATCCATCTCTGTGACTCTCACAGCAACAGCTGTTTTTTGGCATCTAACTTCATGTCAGATTATTCCTTCTTTATTTCTGCCTCAGAAAAGGTCTCTGATGACACACTGTTCACAGGTTTAGACAGGGTTTTTGCAAGTGCCGTAATACCACCACTGACACTGCTAAATATGTTATGTAGATATTTGCTGACCTCCAACAACAGGCCTTCGAGCTCCAAGTTCTTCCTTTTACTCTTGTGTGACATTTTTGTGAATGAAAACTGCCAACAAATGGAGAAGAACAGGTAGTGCAATGTAGCATTCATTCATTCTGCTAATTATCAAAATATGGCTAAAAGGGTTTTCTAAATTCGACTTTGAACCGTTGTTAGACTAAACCTAACAAGTGAGAGAGGTTTAGGTTAAGAATATGGAAGTGTTCTTTTAAAGGTAAAAATTACATTAAAAGAGAAAAACAAAACAGCACTTATTCTTTAAAAAAAATTGTGAGATTTATACAGCAGTGTTTTTCACACATAGAATTTAAATTCGAAACCTTAAATTCTTCTTTAAATTTTTAGTTGTACTTTGTTTTTGCTGCTGAAAGTAGCAAACAGTGACTGCTGCAAGTGTTCAGTTTGTAAATGAGGTTGAGGCCAAAACCCACGACAAGACCACGATGTCCCACTGCAGCAACCAGTCGAGTGCACTTCAAGTGAAAAAGTGGACGAAATATTTCATTTTTCTATTTGTGCTTTAAATGTTCTCCCGATTTTCAGTGTCATACAGTCGCATTAAATCAAAGTCAAATAACAATGTGATTAGTGCCTCAGTTGGCTCCTGATGAGAGAAACCCAGAAATGAGTCATTTACTGAGAAGCATTAATCTGAGTTTGCTTCCTAAAATGTTTTGGGCTCATATTACTGTACATCACGGACCATCTTTTTGCTGCTCGTTACTGCTCGTATTCGCACACAAAATCAAACAGGTAGATTTTACACAGTGCTGTCAGTACGTACGTGTGTACCCACATGTATGTACGTATGGATTGGTGACATCAAGTGGGCCCCGTACTGTGAGTGCGTGTGTGTGTTCGTGTGCTTTTAATGGCATGTTTAATTAGTCTCATTAGGCAGTGAGTGAAGCATTGTGCTTGTGATTATTGACCAGCCTGTCAGCCATGCTGGCCTTTACTGCGAAGACCTCTGAAACACTGCTCTCCTCTTGTGCCAGAAACACTGACTGAATCCTTTATCTCTGCCTCTTCGCCTACTCCTCCGGCTGCCAGCGCTGTCACACACCCTGCTATAATAAATCATATGGATTATGGCTGTTTCCTCTTTGATTTGCATCCAAAACAGCTGCGAAAATCAACCCTCAAATAATGTTTCTGTCGCTAAATCATGAATTGTTTTCAGGCCAATGTAAAATGTCGAGTAACCAGTTGGAGGAACTACAGCAATGTTTCACATGAAGTGGTGCTCAGACGACAGTTAATGAGCAGAGTTTATATGTGAATTTATTTGTGATTATAGCATCTGTAATATTATGCCAGTGTCTTTCGTGATGGTGCCACTGAAGATCACCAGAGTCAGAAAGTTTCAAACCTTACTCGCAGTGTTTTCAAATTTAGGACAAATTAGATGTTAAATAATTTCTGAACAATTTCCCTAATAATTTCCTGTGAAGTTTCCCAAGATGAACTTTGTAATTTGTCATTAATCATTGTTGAAATAGGAATTTCTTTAGAGGAAAAGTTCTATTATTATTGGACAATTTATTCTCCTTGTGCCTTGAACTGTATGCGTCCTTAGAGACATATTTTCAGCTCTCTAAGTTCGACCAGCAAATAACTGGAGCTATTTCACTCAAAGTGTGGTAACACTGTCTGTATTTTCCCTACAATTTGGTAACAAATGATATATTTCTTTCTAGGAAACTTCTTGGAAATTGTTCGTAAATTACGGACCCACAAAATGAGGCTGAGTCTTTATGTGGTTATAGCTTTCGAATTATTCTCATTGCCCCAAATTTTGTTTTGTAGAAAAATGAAGATTGTAGACAGATGAAGTAAAAATAAGTCTAGTCCATTTGTAGCTTTCAGCTCATTATTCTGTGTCCCTAAGTACCAGTGTGCTTTCCTGTCTGCCGCAGTATATTTTTTGATACTACCATGACGTTTCAAACCCTTTGCAAAGGGGCTTTAAGACATATTCGGTAATGCTTTATTTTACAGATCCCTAATTTCTGAATGATTTCCTAGGAAGTGTCCTGGAAAGAACTATGTCATTTTGTAGTAATTATAGGAAAAACTGGAATTTCCTGGAAAGAAAAGCTGCATTTAAACCCAAGTAAACATTAATTTGTTATTTATTTATCATTGGAAATGTAATTCTTTGTATACAGCATGTTGTTGCCTGTACACCAGTGTCACAGTGCTGCGTGTTCAGATGTCCTGCTGTGCACTGACTAAAAGACTCTCTACAGTAAATTAGGCTGTATTTTCCCCCTAATTAGGACCAAATTACATAGTTATTTCCAGGAAACTGTAATTCTTAATAATAAGGATACTGTATAGTTAACGGCAAAATGTTCATCTTTGTTCGACAATTTTGTAATAAGCTTATACATTTTTTTTTAATTCGCTTAGTATCGATGATATTAAGCACATGAATGCTCTTCAAGTGAAGAGGAGCTTTTTGTGTTGTCCATATTCTGTTAAAATTAATATTTGACTGACTTTTTTGTGCAAGAGCAGCTGTGAAACATACATTTCAGATTACGAAATGTCTCATTGTGACACGAAAATGCTAAATTGTGCCATCATTATGTTGTACAGTAACATTTTGTTGTGCCGCAGGCTCAGCCACGCATTTGCATTCTCTCCCTGCTGAGGAGTCTTTGGTTTACCTTGCTTTGGCCTGGGGCAATGTCAAGCAAACACGTCTCCAGAATAAATTGCTCCTGTTCTCAATTTGCAATAGGCTGCCTTCCATGACAAAAAGTAATTTGTTTGGAAATATAAGTGCACAAACCAGACGAGGGTTACATTTAGATCACTTTCTGAGCAACGGCAAATCTAATGATCTATAACCTACCGCTGGTTACAGTGCAGACTGATGTAGCCACCCCTGATTACTTTAAGCGTTCACATCGAGTCAGTCTTGTTTTAGGTATTAAGTCATTCAGTCTGACTGCAGCTCATTTCTCACTTCCCTTTAGCTTTAACTCTGCCTCCGTTTCTGCTTAGTCATGCATTCCTTCCTCCTATTTGAGTCTCTGTGCATCAGGCATCCACATTAACACTTTGAGGATTTTTTTTTTTTCTGCCTAAACTCCAGTCTGTGCTGCGTATATACAGCATGAAGCTGTCACTATGATTACACGTGCATCCCTTTCTGTTGTACAACACTAAATTATCTTTAGGAAAGAAATGCATCTCCCAGCAGGAGGGATCAAGTCAGTTTAAAGACATTAAATTTAAAGCTGCACTATGTTGTTTTTGTACTTGGATAGACCAAGGTGACAGTCGGAAATACAGGAATTTTATAAAGTTTGAATTACTCAGTAGAGTTAAAAGGATTTGACTCAGTATCCAGTGTCCCAGAAGTAAATGTCTTCATTTCAGAGACTTACACAGCTTGGATGGACACAAAATCTCCCAGTTTCAATACAAATGATGACCAATTACATAATAAAATATATGGTTCTCTGATTAGAAAGTCAAAGATAGAAATGTGTGCACATGAAAACTTAAGTAGCAAAATCAACTCTGACTCCCAAGGTGCATCTCTGTAAGAAGCATCCAGTCGTGAAGCTTAAACTTAAACGCTGCTAATGATTATATGAATCAAGTTTTGACACAAAGACTAAGACGCTGTATTTGGTTCCAAACTGTGTTTCAAGTGTTGTGAGTTGTCTTTGCCTCTAGTTCCTGCCTCTGACTGTCTTCTTCTTTGTAATGGCTATAGTGGTAGCATCTTTAATTAAATATGCTGTGTCATATTGCTTATGTTAATATTGAGTATTTGGTGCAGCTTTAAAATGTTGCTTTTAAAAAAAAAAAAAAAAAAAAAATGTTTTATGATAAATCATGTGCAGCGCTGATGAAACTGAATGTCCCCTGTGGAGGTTTCTTGTATATAAACACAGTTACCCAAACGCATCATGTGTATCTTTGAGGCCTAATAAAAACATCAAATGCATTTCCTGCCTTATAAAACTTTTAAAGCCTACATCATTTACATCCATGTTTGCTAGCTTGCAGTCTTTTTCTGCCACCAAATATTGATCAATTAAGTAGCATGACATCATTGGCAAGAATGTGTATTTCATCACCTGCATGCTCACACATGAGATATAAACAAAACAGCCTGCTCATCAAAACATTGCTCCATAGCACTCCTAGTGTTAAAAAACCTCACGGGGAACTTTTAACCTCAGCCCTGGTTGGTATTAGTGAGCCACAGCTCCTGCTTGTCATTCTGTTGTCTGTTGCTGTGTTGATGAGTCATTGTCTCATGTCTGCGTGTCTGTATGTCTGATGGTTTGGTTCACTGGTTATGGTCCCTTGTGTAGGAGGGTCCCTACGTGATGCTCAAGAAGAACTGGGAGATGTACGAGGGCAACGACCAGTACGAGGGATACTGCGTGGACCTGGCCTCGGAGATCGCCAAGCACATCGGCATCAAGTACAAGATCTCCATCGTCCCCGATGGAAAGTACGGCGCCAGGGACCCAGAGACGAAGATCTGGAACGGCATGGTCGGGGAGCTGGTGTACGGGGTAAGAGCCTTTGTGTTCACCCTTTGGATGTCAGGAAGCGGTTTGTTTCCCAGCTCCCTAAAGCACCATTTTGGACAGAAATTAGCTTTTCATCTAATCTGACTCATCACATTCAACTCTAATTTTATGCTGTCAGTTAGATTCATGATGGTATTTAAAGACAACAGTGTGTCTTCTTCTAATCTGTTAGCACTAACAATAAATTCATACAGCAGCTTGGCCTATGACAAGCTGGAAAAGCTGGTTTTCAGCTCTCTTAAAGCTGAAAATGGCCAGAAATTAGTCATAAAAGTCAAATTCATTCACTCACACTTTAAGCAGTGAGTCCATAAAAGCAAGATACATTAACTAGAACAATTTGTTCATCATTTGGTATCAACATGATCATATGAAAATCACAATGAGTAATAAATATAGACTTTATAAGTTTGTGCTTACTGAAATGTAATTATTTTAATGGAATTATATTACTATAAATTCTCAAATAAAAACCATTATGTATTTAAATTATGGCCCGACTCTCAAATTATCGCAGTGGCCAGAACAAACACATAAAGGCTTGGTAAAAAAAAAACAAACTGAGGGAAGGAAACTTTCCTGTACTCTCGTAGCTCACGTGGTAATTAAAGCATAATGTCATGTCACTCTGCTTTTTATTGACCACGCTAGCAGCATGGCCCCAGGGCTGGCAGACTGAAAAATTTGAACAACCATTGAATGGATTGCCATGAAATTTTTATAACTTTGAATCCCTGCAGCTCAGCTGGTGGTTCAGCTGGACTGAAACACCGGGTCCCATTCTCAATGAACAGCAGCCCATCGCTCCCACGGCTTTTCAGTCTGTACGTTTGAGCGGCCCATTACTGTTCCTGCAGATGTTTCAAATTAAAAGCTCAGTATGAATGTAATGCCTTTAATGTGAAATATCTGTGCAGTGTGAAGAAACTTAAATCATAATAATGAAATCATAATAATGAAATCAAAACAGTATTGTTTACTGAAAACAGAGAAACTCACAGATGTATCAGTTGCATCAACTGAATATGAAAACTAGTTCAGAAAACAAGAAGGCTTCTTATTAAAACATATGTTAAAACATAAGGAAATTTAAGGCCTGGTTCTCAGTGCAGTCAAGATAAATAGCTCCTCACAGCCACTATTTCATAGTTTCTAAAATACTCTTATGTCTTGTAATGTGGAGAATACTGGTTTTGCTGGACAGGAAGTCTCTGTGCAAACAGTGTTTCTTGAACTGCAGAGTTTGGCTTAATCTCCGTCTGAAGCACTGCTGTGTTGTGTTGTTGTGTAGATAATTAAACCCATCTGAAATGAAACTGTAAACAGACTAGCAGTCTCTGGTGGTACCAATGCTAGCAGGAAGGGCGGGGGAATTAGTGTAGCATTAGAGCAGAGCTTTTGAAGGGGTGAAAGAGGAGAAGCAGGGGTGTGGAGCTTGGTGAAGAATCTCTGAGGTGATGGTTTGATTTGGGCTGAGGTGCCTTTCTGCTGCTGACCTTGGTGTGGGATGAAAAAGGATGCAAGAATGTGGTATGGGATGATGCTGGGATTTCAGAGCCTAAAAGGCATCAAAGCAAAGAAAGAGAGGTATATCTGTGAATAGAAACATATAGAAAACTATTAAAAGTGAAGATTTTTGTCATTTAAATTAAATTAGAATTGAATTTAGGTTCAGTTATGGTTTAATTAATCAATCAATAAAGGTATCATTTCCTATCAGACATTCTGTCAGAGGTCATAGTACAATAATTATTTGACCTTTGTTTTTCCCAGAAAACATTCTTTGCTGTATTGTACAGTGTTTTAGACCAAAAGAGACAAGAAAAGCAGCTTTTTCAGTCGTTTTTTGTGATGAGCTAAGTGGCATTTTCACAAAGTGGCATTTTACTCACCTGCGCCTCTTCGGTGCTGCAGTGACTCACTGTGAAGTCGACTGCGACGAGGAGAGGCACAGTTTGGGATGTGTCAGGACTGATCAAGCAGTATGGAGCACTTTCGGTGCACAGAGTGACCAGGTTGGTCAAACGCACAGGAACAAAAGGTGCAGCTGTGCCCTCCGCTACTTTCATCTCTTTAACAAGCATTGTGAGTGGAAACACATCCTGTTCAAAAGCTTTGCTTTGAATGGGACACATGCCCGGCAAAATTACTTTAATACAAACCCCTTAACTGGGAAACTTAAGTGTGAATGTTGTGCTTTGTCCAAGAACAGCTGTCATTACTCTTTTGGATGTTAACTCTATCAGTTCCAGGACAGAAATTGTGTTGGGGTTTTTTTTGTTGTTTTTTTTGCGGAATCCTCCATATTATAACTAAAAATTAACTTTAAAGGTAAAAGCGTAAAGGATTAAGAATCAAACCAAGACCAAGGTTTGGGGTAAAGATCCATGGTTGCACCAGAAAAGAGAGAGAATCAACAATGGCAAATTTAGTGAAAGAGCCTTGTAAGTATAGTAATAAAAAATTGTGTGTGACTTTGCATGTTTGAAACTATATGCTGTGCACTAGTGTGTAAAGTCAGTAGTGCACTATTCAGTGTGTGGCTGGGGGCACGGGGGATGCTGGTAGCTTTTTCTACAGCGTTCATGGGAACGTCTGAGGACATGGAAGCTGTCAGCACTTTCCCGTCTAAGACTTTGCTCAGAGACCATTCATTTCTTCCCGGCTCTCCCCGAAAAGCCCTGCGCTACCACAAAAGCCCTGCCTCCTTTTAACCTGCCATGTATTTTAGCACATACTAAATGCCCCGAGGCTGTCATCTTAGTGCATTTTGCTGAGGATGAAAGAACTTAAATCTCTTTCATTTTCTTTCCCTCGTCCCTGTTTTCTCCTTTCCTACCTCCTTAAGTGTCAGATGGTCATAATGAAACTTTAAATTCTTGCTGATACTAAGTCCTTTGCTCCCAAGCCAGGCAGACAAGGTCACACAAATGGTGCTAAGTCACTAACTTTAATCTGGTTAGTGGATTTTCAGCAAGCCAGTATGCATTTTTTTCCACAGCTGCAGACCTCAGAGGTGGATGTATCCCATTTTTGCCTTCCTGTGCTGTAAGCATATTTCTCTGACACATTATTTTATCCTCCCTGCTGATTCCCCCAGAGTTTCAGCTAAGCCTCTCAGCTTTAGAGAGGGTTTCAGAATTTCTTTTTCAATTTCTTTTCTTTCTCTCTGTCTTAACTTGATCACTCTGAGATGTATTCAGCCGCCGTCTAAACTTGATCGCTCAGAGATTTGTTCAGTCAAGGGAGAAATTCAGACAAAATGACACTGAAGAAGTTGAAGAAGAAGAAATGGGGTAATTGTTGTTGTTGTTTTATGATGGCTGGCTAGCTGTTGGCCTTTGGGATGTCATATCTGTGACTAAGTGATGTTTGATTGTTGCATGGCACAGCTCAGAGAGATGATCCATCATTTACATTTGTTTATCTGTCATCGTTTGGATTTAGAGTTGCTCTCAGGGAGGCTCATTCAGATGTCTAATCAAAAACCTCTTCATCCAAATCCCCACAGAAAGCGGAAATCGCTGTGGCCCCTTTGACTATCACGTTGGTCCGGGAGGAGGTGATCGATTTCTCCAAGCCCTTCATGTCGCTGGGCATTTCCATCATGATCAAGAAGCCCCAGAAATCCAAACCAGGGGTGTTCTCCTTCCTGGACCCGTTGGCCTACGAGATCTGGATGTGCATCGTGTTTGCGTATATCGGCGTGAGCGTGGTGCTCTTCCTGGTCAGCCGCTTCAGCCCGTACGAATGGCACACCGAGGAGCCCGAAGAGGGCACTGACGGTCCGCCAAGTGACCAGCCCCCCAATGAGTTTGGTATCTTCAACTCCCTCTGGTTCTCCCTGGGCGCCTTCATGCAGCAGGGCTGTGATATCTCCCCCAGGTAAGCCGGACTTTAATTCCACTGTCAAAGAAGTCACTCAGTATTTGCTAGAAAATCTCAAAGCTCTTTTCTCCTCAGGCTGGGGACGCATCACATGACCTCGAGGCCAGTTATAATCACAATGTGCCATCACGTCTGATTGGATTGTGCCTGTGTCAGTCTAGACCATCATACAGATGACACTCAGTACTTAAATCCCTCGCCTGCCAGTCCAGTCTAGACCTTCGTCATTATTTCAGACACATTTGATTGACAAAAACAGAAACTGGACAAGTTTGGACACTCTCCTGTGACAAGCAGTGGCCTGTGACAGTGAAGAGGAAAAAAAAACACACATTAGTCATGTTAAATTATCACTAGCACCAAAAATCAGGAGTTTCTAATTTTCAAATTGAGCTAATTGTAAGGTGCATCTGTACAACACAAGATGGAAAATAATCCTCAACTGACAGGTTCTGTGAGCGTGATTTTCAGTATCTTTCCCAGCCCTAACAGCTGTGTAGTGTGTCCTTAACTTGAGTCATAGCTGACCTTCACATTAAAGCTAGAGCCTCCATTATAATCCATGGAAATACTTGAAAAATCCACCAGTTTCTGCCTGTTGTGACTTTTCTCATTGACTCAGTTGGTTCAACATCTGTGTGAGGATTGTGTTCTACGATACATTTTCATGATAACCATTTAGTAGTCTAATCTCTGGAATAACTGTATTTCTTTATTGATTTTATACAGTACACTACTTTATTGATTTTATACAGTACATTACTTTAATGATGCGAACAACCTATAAATTAGTAATTCATTTACAACAAGTGTTGATTATGTAGTGTTGGTTATATATGACCCTAAGGATGAAAATAAAAATGCTCTGTGTTTACAGCAGTAGTTCAAACTTTGGGAAATATTCTTATTTGTGTTCTTTCTGAGAGTGAGATGAGAAGATCGATATTAATCTCATGTCTGTGTGTTAAGTACGGAGTTACAGTCATATAAGCTTAGCCACAATTGAAAATAGTGTGAAACTGCAAGCCTGGCTCTGTCCAAAAAAAAAAAAAAGCCTTCAACCACCTCTGAAGCTCATTAATCAACACAGTGCGTATCAAATGTTCAGAAATGAGTAAGAAATGTAAAAATGTTTGTAACTAGGTCTTATTGAACAACAGTTTGTCTGTCCACAAAGGAAAGTGCACACAGTCGCTGTGCCTGATGTTCACCAAGAAATTATTCCTAGATGTAATACCCCTAAAACCGCAACACCTGTTGTGTTTAGGTTTCTGTTTGGGTTTGGATTAAACGAGACTAAGAGTCCACAGCTGCGCTCGTGGCTCTGTGAGCCTGTACAGCAGGTGCTTTGAGCTGAATGCTAATGTCAACATGCTAACATGCTCACTATGACAATGCAAAAATGCCCATGTTTAGCAGGTGTAATGTTCACCATCCAAAGTATATGACAACAGTAGATCACCAAACTTTTTACACTTCAACTTGAGGGCGATATGAGTGTCTGAACCAAATCTCACTTAAAAAGCACAAATCGTCAGGGAACCATGAAGTTTCTGGGTTTTAGAGGTGTTGATAGGTGTGTATGCGAACCTGGGACTGTCTGCCTCTCTTTGTTTCCAATCTTTGTGCTTAAACTAAGCTAAACATCCCATCTCCAGCTCCATTACTTAAACCCACAGACATTCGATTGAAATCAGTTTTAACATCTCACAAGAAAGCAAATATTTCCAAAAAGCTGAGCTATTCCTTTAAGATACAACCAACAAAACTGAAAAACATTTATTTAGTTTCTCAAAGACTAACACTCGTTTTCACCTGCCACTGAACTGTAGACTATTTGTATTGTTTAAGTAAGTTACTGCGCATTGTGTTGTATATTGCTGGTAATTTGCATGGGGGACTGTGGTTCGAAGGCATAATATAAAGGCATTAAGTATCAGGTACTCTGTTTTGTGTAGTTAGCGACTGTCTCATGGGTTGCACTACAGTGTCTGCTGCTCGTGCTGTGTGTATACCTGTACGTGCACAGTGGCATCACACTTGTTGTGTGTATATGTGGTGTGTTTGTGTGAGAGAGGGAAAGAGAGAGAGAGTGTGTGTCTCTGCTAGTATTGATTTTTTTTGTTTCTCTCTCTCTCTTTCTCTCTCTCTTCTTCTCCAGCCATATTGTTATTCACTGTCTGACTTGCATACACTGTGTTGTCTGCTTGTAAGGGAATTAGGTTGTCTCAGTGTCTGTCAGCTTCGGCAGTTGTGGCTTTGCACTTGTACGCCTCATGTCCGTGTATTTGAGCTCCAGTTACATTAGCGACCATGGTTCTGTGAACCCGCTGTCTGCTCCATGGTATGAAACCTGTGTGATTCACTAAGAACACACTGGCAAGGTGTTGTCTTTCACCATGTCTGTGACTTCTCTTCCCTTTTGTCCAAATTACGAGACCCAAAACAAGCATCCCTTGGGCTTTGGACCAGTGGACTGGTGTCCAGTAAGCGTGGCGTACTTTGGTGGAAGGGTGGAGAATCGGGGCTTGTACAATTTATTGTGTGGCCATGTTCCTCTCCAGCCTTCAAACGCTGGTCGTCTTTGTTTTTGCAACCAAAGATCAGGCTTCCTGTCCATCATCACACAGTGACATTCCCTCCGCTGACATCTACTGTTATGGTGAAACCTATAGACTGGTAAAGCCTGTAATTCTTAATGGCTTCTCATTGTCCTTAAAGCCTCTCTTAGCTGTGTGAATGGCTTTGTCAAGCTTAAAGTTCCAGCAGATGGATTGTTTGGGTTATTTTAAGCTACTGCTAAAATGGCTCCTATAGTTATTTTCAGTCTTTCATACGATACTTCTTTTATCTGCTTTAAGCCCTTATGGATCTTGTACTGTAATAGAGTTGGTAAGATTTTAGAAGATGAAAGGAGGACCAAACCAGCCTGTATCTTTCAGCCTCCCCCACACCGGAGGAGAACAGAGAAACACACAAGATGGAGGATCCCGAGGTACATTAGAGCGACTTCGAAATTATAGCCCGGCCTCACGTAAGCAACCTATAGAGGAGACTATGGTGGCCCTGTGACTGTGATTAAGCACACTCATTTAAGGAGTACACTTGCTTTGTTCACATGTGTGCAGACCACCCCCACCCACCACACCATAACCATCTCTGCCTGTGTACTGCAGATAAGGACTTTAGAGCCGCACAACAATGTCGGCATCAGAATGAAAAGTCTACATTTCAACCCTCTCTGTCTCTGGCTGTGGTCCCCGCTGCATTCCACCTGTCACTGCTAATCCCATGGGCCTCTCCTACTCCATCAGCACAGAGCCCCGGAGCTCAGGAGCGCTTCCACTCCAGTTTAGCCTGACAGGGCAACATGCAAATCCCTTCACACAGGGGAGATTAGACAGCATGGAGGGAGTGACAAGGGCAGAGGTGAATGGGACGAATTTCGCGCGAGAGCCGCAGTGCTCGCTCACAGGTTACAGACGGGAGGTGGCTGGACGCTGGAAACTCAGTTTGCATGCAACACAGTCTCTGAAACTTTTGATATCCTACATGTTCATCCATCATAAATGGATTAACATATAATTTGCAGTGTTTGTTTCAACGGTTTAGGAGAGTCTTATAGGAGCAGGTTCTGGTAAAGTCAGGCTTAGGTTTCGTCCAGAAGATGGTTTGTTTTGGTGGATTTCACATCTGTCACATCCGTGGTGAGGGTGGTTGCATTGTTTCAGTTTCATCGAGGATGTCCCGGAGACCTGATAAATGGCACCTGTGCACGAGAAGGTTTATGTTCGTAAGGTTTGATCAGTAATCAGTGGCCCCCATATTGCTAGGTATCTCACTCCCTATCACCACCTTTTAAGTTGAAATGGCAAACCTTTTGGCAAACAGTTGCTTAGTTACGTATCCAGCAGTTACAGAACAATATTATCATTGAATTTAAACCGTGTTTCTGGCCACTTGCTGAACATAAGTCCAGTGTGCACAGTCATATAGGTCTGGTTTTGGTCTCTACCATCTCCTCAGGGAAATATCAGAGTCTTTATCAGCTTAATATCTGTGGTTTGGTGTTGAGCAGGTAGAGTACAGTGCGTTTTTCAGAGCCTTTTAGCTGAAAACTAAGAGAGTTAATTGAAACCGTGAAGTTGTGGACCAGATGGCTAAACAATGAGTTGAAACTCACTGTAAAGCTCTGTAAAGCTGTGTCTCCTCCATGTGATTCTGTCCTCTTAGAGAAATGTAATTCTCCCACATTCCATGTAGACCTCATATTATTTATTTTTTTTTACTTATTTCGTGACACAGCTCCAACATGGAAGGCAGAGGTTGAAATAGCACAGAGCATCTTCCTCTCCTTCTCCCTCTCTCTTAATAAGGGTTAATACCCCCTTCTCCTCCCTGAAGGCAGCCCGTAATAATTAATTCAGTGATTAATATCCCGGTCTCCAATGGTAATGTCTCCGTGGAAACAGGAGAAGAGGGGAGCTTAAATGAAATGGTGACATGATAGTCTTTTTAATTGACTACAAATCCCAGATGAATAGAACTTAAGTTATTCTGGTATTTTCTCCTGAGACTGCCGGATGTCACATCACAAGTCAGAAAATATCAGTGTAAATATCAAGACAGCCGCCTGCCACTCCATGCAGGTGTAATTGGTCATGGCTGTACCAGGTGCTTTCAGTCACTTCCGTCTCATTGCTTCGGATGGATTATCTTTGTCTCTTCCGCTGAGTCATAGTTGCCACATCTCTGGCGAGCTAATGAGAATGCTGTGATTGGCTTGATTAGTCCTGATTAGCTCAGAGTGCGTGCATACTGATGGCAAATTTCCTGATGGCTGCAGATGAAGCTTAACTTTTAATTTCAGTTGTGAATTTAGGCCAACAAAAGCTGCGTTTGAAAAGGAGAAATGACTTTCAAGTGGTCTATCTGCAAGATTCCCATTATTCTATTAATTCAATGCCAATTAGCTTTGTTATCCAGCTGACACACTGCTGTTCTTCTGCATCGCTTATTGCTTATGTCAGCAGTGCTTGTCCTTCCTCGCACTCGGTTGATTTGTCGCACTGTTCTTGCAAATTATGGGCACTACCGGAGGCTCTGACTGCGTCTATGTACAGTGGTGGTTTATAGCTTCAAAGTCAAGCGCCAAGTTCATGTTTCCTGCTTTGATATTGTGGTAGGAAGTGTCAACAAGGTAGCTTTCATCAAAAACCATCCAGTTGCCAGTGAAACAATTATTCGTGTGGCCTTGAAATATGAAATAATGTTAGAGCAGTGGTTCAAGCTTTCCTGTTTATGATCCCTTAATGTTTAAAGTGTACAAGTTTTTGTCAGTAGTTCAGGCAAAGAAAGGTTTAGACAAAAGTCTTGCAAATAAAAACCCTTGGATTTACATCTTGACCCACTGTGAAGATCACAGCATCAGATTTTTGTGAATTTTGAACAGCTGAAAGTTTTGTTTATGAAGATATTTCACATTAACAAGATAAACACACTGCTCGTGTCGTACCTCCTGATGGCCAAGAAAGGACTGTACAACTCAGTAGGTGCTGCAAATGAAATAATAATGTTGAGCCATGACGTCTCTCTCTGGCTTTTTGTCTGCACATCTGTGAAGTTTCTCTGATCACCCTGCTCTGTAGGAAAGCAGTGGACTGGATAAATTAAAAACAGATCCACTTATGATACGACCAAAAAGCCTTTACACTAGGTTGCCGAGCATCATATGCAGAACATCCAAGCTAAAGGAGCCTGGGTTATCTTTGATGGTATATCACCACCCTACAGGCCTTCTCATCATGCATAGCTGCCATTTAAGCAGGCAGATAGCAATCAGTAAGAAGGAGCATGATCGTTTGAGCCTTTTATTTAATTCAACTACACATGGACCCAGCCTTTTATTTGAAACAACCTTATATTAAAGACATGCCTGAATTTCTAATTCCCTTTTTAGGAATATTTGCCTATTTATTTGTATTAACTTCTTGTCTGAACTTTTCTTGATCACTGTTAAGCCACTGTCAATTAGACTTTAGATGTTTCACGCGCAGATATTTCACAACAAAAGCTTTCCAGTGGCTCAAAGAACATAATCCCCTATTTTTGTGGTAGGCTTTTAATGTGGAAAATCTGCAGGAAGTGTCACTAACTGAAGAACGATCGAAAGTAGTGAGCGTGGTGTGAATATGTGGTTGTATTGTTGTAATAGGTCCTGTGTAAATGAACATCACGCTGAAATTATCGTATGCTTTTATTTGACAATTTACAGTAAGACACAGATTTTATCAGGGCGGCATCCGAGGTGAGGAGGGAGGCTGAGGACAGGACATGGAAGCAAAGGTAGAGAAAGGAATCTGGAGTGACAGTTTGTCTGCTATGAATAAGTCAAATGGTGTGGTTGCCCCAGGTATCACCCTGGGAGCAGACTAGCACCTCTTCATTTATTTAGGCTCTGCTCAAGGTCAGAGCTGCTTCTCTCTTTCTCTCCACGTCTCTCACTTCATCATCTCCTCCACTTCACGTTGCTGCGTTTTCTTCTCTGCCCCCGTTTCTTTTCTCTGTCCCACAAACATTCGTCAAATCCTGCAGAAAACCTACACACACATTCTCTGCACCAAATCATCTCTGACAGCAGCTTTTTATTTCTGTTTTTTTTTTCCACATCAAAGGAAATAAAAGGAGGGAAGCAGCGACTGTCAGCTGTGCGCTTTAAAGTTTGTTACCTCACATGCGTCAGATGATTTGCTGACTGGTCAATGAACGAACGTGAACCTTATTATATTTAATCCTGAGATGAGATTTGCTTTGCTTTCATCTCGCTTTTTGTCCTTGAAATTTCATTTAGTCTCCTGAACCTTATTTTCCCTTCAGATACTCTTTTCATTGGCTTCAGATTGAGGAAACAAACATTATTCCACACTGTGTGACAGTGTCTCATACATACAGTATGTGTACTGTTTGTTCCAACTGTTCTTTGAAACAGCAGCAAATGATGCATACACTGTCCACCTTTTTCTCTGGCTGCTTAGTTGCATCAAACGGAAATACTCTAGATATCTTGAGCATCATTTTTACACATTTCCCCGTAATCCAGCCTGTCATGTTTGGTACATTTGTGGACTCTAAGATTTAGACTAGCACTTGAAATAAAGTTTGGTGGGTTTTATATATCAACACTTGGCCACACAGTATGAGTTGTGTGGGAAAGGTCCCTGATTTTTTGAGGTAAATTCATTGATTAAATTGATAAACTATACATTTAGATTCCAGTTTGGCTGAAACATAATTGCTGAGGCTCAGAAATGCCACCTAGCCAATATGCACACCATGCCAGCCTTATTACATCTCCCCTGTCCCATTTAGTGAATACAAATTAATTTAATCTTAGCAAGTTAACTAGTAGGGGAAAAGTGCTGACTAATTGCTGTATGATGCTGGGATTATTGATTTTTTTTTTTCTACATTTGTTATTTTTTATACCCTGAAGCTTTCTGGACTGCTGCGAAGAATCCCATTCCCCCAACACTGGAGCCAATTTCTGTTTTGTTTCCACTTTATTTCTTCTAATACTTTCCCTGTCTGGTTTTCTTGTTTCCTCCACTTGTGGGAAAACTGAGCTCATACATCATTACAGTCGAGTTCTCCCCAACGTTTTTCACAATATCTAACAGCAATGCAAAATTTGTCCGTTTTATCATTATTTTCTTAATATATGTTGTTCAAAAACACTTTTAATAACCACACTTGGATAAGCACAAACATTACAAAAATGCAAATGATTCAACAATTCTCATAACCATAATCATTAACCTCTCCTGTGATTAGAAACTTTTCTCTTTAATATCAGTTATTGAGGTTTTTTGATGGACAAGTTTTTAGTTTGCGGACTATTTAGTTAACCAGTTCTTATATAAGTCACTGGATGTACACATTGCATACTCCTCATATTAAGTCAGTGCATAATACTGCAGAGTGTAGTAAAATAACAGTAGTTTTGAGCATTAGCAACCAAAGAAAGCGGGTAAATGTGGCCTGGTCTGGTTTTGGATGCGAATATGTCAGAAATCTGAAAAAGATTTTGTATTTTTTGATTAAATTTCTGTGTATTTTTTTTCATTTTCCTGCCGTAAAATTCAACAAAAGAAAGGTACCCCGAGTATTCAGTGTTTGCAGAAGGAAACCTGTCAATACAACATGCCATAGAGGTCTCCTGCAGACCAAGAGATGCAGGCTGAAGCCACAGATTCATCAGGAAAAAAATGTTGACCCTGAAATTAATAAAATACGTTTAATTCATAATGAAAAAAACATCTCAAATAAATTACATCACACATTTTATTAGAGGAGGATGAAAATTAACTATATTCACTATGTTACTGCGTTTGCCCTTTGATGTAATAAAATACATTATGTAGAATCCATTAGTGTTGTGTACTGCCGTCATCAGTTCAAGGCTAATAGAGAGAGAACACACTGGAGATACTGATGTGGCCTGAAAATTACACAAACTCCCAGTGCTAAGCCTCACACTGACACTCACCCCCCACCTCCCCCCATTCCCTCTGTTTACTGCAGGCCCATCAAGACACAGCAGTGTGTCACTGTGGATCAAAGTCAGTGGTATCAGCCAGGAAACACACAGCTCAGAGGGTTGGAAGGACGGCAAAGAGACACTCCTCCTCTGGTCCCATTATTACACTCCCACAATCCGCTGCTGCTCACATAGAAAAAAAAAAGAATGAAAGAGAAAGATGGAGATGGTCTGATAGGGAGAATGAAGGGATTTTGGCAAGTAGGAAAAGGAAATAAGCCAAGCAAGGGAGAGGATAGGACCCATCCGCACATCTTATCGTGCACACCCTCCATCCCTTTAGTCATTATTTTACAGTTAAATTCTCTGTGCTCAAAAGCCACAGAAATACTCTCAATCATCTCGAGGAGAAGGAAAATAGAGTGTGGGTAGAGAAAGAGAAGGAAGTCATTTGTATTCAAATCCAGAGCTAATACGTCAAGTAAGTCTATTTCATGGGCAATGCTTGCTGTGTGTGTGTGTGTGGAGGAGACATGCATTACTGCAGCTCTTCTCTATTGGAAGTTGCCTCAGCCGCCACAGGCACTTTCATCAGCACAGACCGGGAAAACAAAGGTTTCCTCAGCGATTCTTTGGTTAGAGTGACGGTTCTGCTTAAGAACTGTGCCGGCAGAACCCTGTGATTTGTTAAAATAGAGTGAAGTAGCCTGAATGTTTCTTCAAAATGCTCTGCGGAGGTGCTGGTAATCAGGGTTCTTTCAGGTGTTCGAGCGCTGGGCCGTAGCATTGGGCCGATTCACATAATGTACTGAATGCGGAGTCAATTGAGGAAAAAGATGCTTCCACCCTCTTTGTAAATGGTGTGCATGCATGCACATCACAGGACACTGGGAACATCGTACCCCGTGTGTATTGGGAACAATGGAATACGGCCAGATTGCCATAAGACACAGTGGAAATACCAGCCAGGAAAACACTGACTGTTGCAGATGCCTCTCTCCTCCCCTCCTCATCTCTCCCTCTCTCTCTCTCTTTCTCTCCATCTGACAAGGAGGCCTGAGGGTTTTGTATCCTCTGCTGTTTGATTTGCACCGAGGGGAGATCTTGTTTGTTCTCCTCAATGCAGCATTTATGGTTTAAGATTCTCCTCACGACCTTCCGCTGCTCCTGAGCAGCGAGCTATCTGTCTTCCCCGAGCGAACAAACAAGAAAAGAACAGTGCCCTCGCTACGCTGGCCGGGGGACCTGCAGCCCTTTTCATCCCACCAATGAACAAAAAGAGGGGGGATGGTTGGAAAGAAGGGACAGAACTAGTGTACCTTTTCTTTGACATAGCTGGTCAACACAAGCATGTAGGATTTTTTTTTATGAGGCAATCTGCACTAATGAAGGGTAAATACATCTCTGGTAGGCTTGAGTGTTGTCAGAGCTCCACCTTGTGGTGGCTAATCAGCATTGTTTTTGATATCCACACGGGTGGCTAGTCTCTCCATGCTTTACTCAGTCATATTCCATTCTAATTGTCTGCTATCTGACTGTATTTTCCAACACTGACTGACTGTTGTCTCTGTTTTTTTTATCTCCTCTCCTCTTTTTCCTGATTTTACTTCTTACACAACCCCAATGATTATTTTCCTCTACTTTCCTCTACTTCCTTCCTTTCGTTCCTTTCTTTACTTGTTCATCCTCTACATCCCCGTCTGCCTTCTAATCCCTCCAAACTTCCCCCGCGATATTCCTCCTCTTTCTTCCACCTCCCCCCTTTCTCTCTCCAAGATCATTGTCAGGACGAATCGTCGGGGGAGTGTGGTGGTTCTTTACTCTCATCATCATCTCGTCCTACACGGCTAACCTGGCTGCCTTCCTCACTGTGGAGAGGATGGTTTCTCCCATCGAGAGCGCAGAGGATCTTGCCAAGCAGACAGACATCGCCTACGGCACTTTGGACTCTGGCTCGACCAAAGAGTTCTTCAGGGTGAGTTGGTGTTACTGGGGCTAATGGTCTGCTCTCAGACAGGTAGGGGCACCCATGCAAGGAAACAGGTCACCAAGGCAACCCTGTTTCCTTAAAATAACGATTATGTTGTGCTAATTTGTTTTGTCAGATGTATTTTGGAGGAAGTGTGAGCACTCTCCTTGATAAAGTTCGGTGGCAAAGTTTTTTTTAAAGTGAAGGTAGAGGTGAAAAGTAACACTTTATTGATCACTGAAGGGAAATTCACACAGAGACTGGCTTTAATGAAACAGATAAAGTGAGGTTTAAATGGAATAAATAATAAATAAAATGAGAGAGAGTTGACATTAAAATAGATGTTTAGATTAGATAGCATTAACCAGGCTTAGCAAATATTGTATTGCAAGAGAGAAGACAAATTAATTTATTCTTAATGAACATTTTTCCATTTGGCAGATACATTCATTAAAACATTTCTTTCTTTGGATAAAAAGTGTAACTAATACAGCAGTGTGTTTCTCCATAAACATGTTGTATTGGAACTGCTGTTGCAGATTAATTGTAGATCAGTGTTGTAGATTGTCCATTGCCCATGTTATTATGCATAGTGATGAAGTTACATCAACCTCCTCCTGAATATGTGCAGGAGGTAAAGATATGCTCCACCCAAAACCTTTGTAGTGTCAAAGAATCACTGCCTGCTGCGCCAACGGAACCTGATACAAGGAGGGTGAGGGGGAAAAGCTCCACTCTGTAATGCCACTGTGCAGTGAGTGTTTTACAGTTTCAACAACACCAACAGAGTAAAACGTCTTCGCTCAAAATGCACATTTAATCAACGCTGTAATATTGATACAGAACTCGCTGCAGACTTGAAAGGTGGCTGCAAGTTTCATCCTTCACTAAGAACAGCAACTGTGGGCAGCTTGAGCTCATGTCAGTTACAATATATTCCAGTAGTGTCAAAGCTACAAACCCTTCCTGCTGTATCATGTACATCCCTCCACCCTCCATCTGTATACACAATCTGTTTTTTTTTGTATAAATACTCTAAATGCTGCTTCTTTCTGAGCTTCACAGAGGTCAGCATTTTGTGTGTTTGGAGCTCACTGAACCTACAAATGGACAATGGGGAAGTGGATCCTGCTGCAGGAGTGGTTTCAGAAGTTTCTATGAATATTTTTTCCCACCGTGAAGACTTTTGAATCCAATGTAACCAAGATGAGTTCAAACAGAGCAGCCTCTGTGTTTCTTTGTGAAGAAGCAAGCGACAGACTGTTCAGGCCCATAGGGGAGAGTGTTTCTCACTCAAAAGGTTTTGGGTGGAGTGTTTGGGTCTGTTCACCCACACTGCAATTACATTGTCCAGTGTTCACGAGGACGTCTTTCTACGCTCCTCGTCTCTAGCTGTAAATTCCATTCACCTCCATTGTATAATGGTGGAGACATCTCAGATACAGATTTCTAAAAACCTGGACAAATAGAAATAACAACTTTGTGACTAGGTACCAATGTTATTTGGGTGAATATCCAACATTTGGAATTTCAGATATCTCACTAGACATGGTCTAGTGAGAGTCTTATAGATAGTTAATAGAAATATAATTGCTCATATTGTTCCTTCGTTTTGGTAAGATTATAGTAAAATGAAATCTAGTAATGCCAATTTATCAACTGATGCTCCATCTTTTCTGCCGCATTGTACGTTTTCCACGTTTTTACCTGGTGTTGTACGCGGACATGCTTTTTCCATCTCTCACACCACATCTGCCTTTGAACCTCCAACCCCCTTCAAAACCCCACAGCGGTCAAAGATCGCCGTCTACGAGAAGATGTGGGGATACATGAAGTCTGCCGAGCCCACAGTCTTCACCAAGACCACGGCTGAGGGCGTGGCGCGGGTCCGCAAGTCCAAAGGGAAATACGCCTTCCTCTTGGAGTCCACTATGAATGAGTACACTGAGCAGCGCAAGCCCTGCGACACAATGAAAGTGGGAGGCAACTTGGACTCCAAAGGCTACGGAGTAGCCACACCCAAGGGTTCACAGTTAAGGTGGGTGGAATAGTGTAACAATATGTTCTACGTGTTGTTATGGTATTCCACCTTCCCTGGTGTGCCGCCTTTTCTATCTCTATCTGTGTCCACTTACTGCTTGGTGTAGGCGGGTGGGGCATTTTTACTTTAGTTTTTAGTGCAGAAGTAGTGGCTTTTTGACATCTGTGTCTGTGTTGCATGCATGTGGGGGTCACTGTGATGATGCAGGGGTGGTTTTTATTTCATTTGTTTTTTTCTTTACAGCTCTCCACACCAGGTAAACCTTTGTGCTTGTGCTTGCTGTTTGAGCAAAGATGTGGCAATGGCATGCTTGAGGCTTTGGTAAACGTAACTCTCTGAAAATTGTTTCATTCGGCAAAGACAGTTTAAGATAATCTGCATTTTTATATACAAATTTAATTAGTTTGTGTTATTTAGCTAATGCTACTCCAGCTTTCCTTCACAGTTGACTGGTTCTTTCTTTTCAACTAAGTGACTGAAATAGTGTTTCGGGAGCCATTTGAATTCTCAGCCCTGGGTAACTCTGCCAGACTCTGTCACTGCCTCCCGCACATAGTGGAATTTACAGACCTGCCAGAGAATACAGTGTCATTACTGTGGGGAGTTGCACTTTCAATCCGCACACTCATCGATCAAAGCCCGCCGGCAAGGTCTCACTGAAGGGAATGGATAAGTATACTAAAGGCAAAACTGCACAGATGTGTGTGTATGTGCTAACCAGTGGATAACAGCTCCATGATTGCTTGAACTTCCATTTAATCCTGTGGAGGAACGAGGGCAGTGTTGCACAATAGAACTTCGCTGTATAAATAGACAGTAGTAGAGCACTGCTATCATTGATCATGTGTAATTAGAGAGTGCATTAGAAACAATAGCCAAACATTAAGTTTTTTTTTTTTTTGCTTTCCTTTGTGAATAGGTACCAGGAAAGTAATTTGTTCCTAAAGCAGCCAACTCCTCACAGCCAGTAAATCAAACCCTGTTAGTTGCCTTCTGTAAATTCCTCTGCCCATGCCAAGCCTGAAGTTGAGCAGAGCAGCTGCGTTTTTTTCCTTTTTCGTTTTTTTCTTTTTTGTTGCAGTCAAGCTGGTGCCAGTTTTCAGCCACTGCTTTGACCAGGAAGAGTCCCTGACAGATCACGGTAGTCCCTTCCTCCAGGCCCTCCATCTTGTTGTTTTGGGGATTATCTTCTTCTGTCAGTCACTTGTCCGGATATCAGCGAGGAAACACACCAGCAAACATGAAGAGCAGGCAACATTGTTGGTCAAGGCTGTTATTTCACATGGCTCCGCAAGCAACCTCATCAGCTTAAACTGGAATATCAGCTGTGTTGCTTTGTGTTTCTGATCCATCTCCATTACTGACTGTTTTTTTTTTTCTCATAATGATACAAATAAATTAAAAGGATCAAAATGCACGCTGAGGCAAATCTCTCTCTCCCTCCTCTATCGTCAGACATCACTACAGCAGCCTTCAAAAGAACCCATGAAATTATGATGCACACTTATTTTAAACAGCTTTTCATAGAAATTTTATGCAAGTCAATCATGATTTTCCAGAAGAGCTAAATACTCAGAAATCCTGGGAGCTTTGAATTGGCTGACTGTATACATGTGTAAAACAGGTTGTTTGGAGGCATCTGTTTTTAAAAAAAAAAAAAAAAAAGAAAAAGAAAAAAAAGCTGGCTGATGTCGATATTTTGGGACCGACTGTGCTGATTGCCAACATTTTGTGCCAATATTTAAAGACTCAATTAAGTATTGTTTTAGCATATTTTAATCCTTTTTAGGTTAGAAAACAAAATCTGTAATAGTTTATAATCCACCATATTCATACTTACATAGAATTTAATCAAAACGCCACAAGCAGAGGTTCCCGACCTTCTTGGCTTGTGAGTTTCCAGCAGTTCGATCAAAGACTGATGTTACCTGCTCTGGTTGACTGATCTGAATAGGTATTTGAAGATGTGAAACTAGACAGTAGTTCACAAAATGTGTAAAATTAACATATATAACAATATTATATAAAGTTACTTGTACTCGGGACAGCACGTTAAAGGAGAGAGATTTGTGTTCACTGTGTATCTGGGTCCTGGGATGGGATGTAACCGTTTAGAGCATTAACGCACTTTTCCACCCTTGTCCCTCTCTTACTGCTACTCCTCCCTTCCCTCCCCCCCCCTTCTCTTCTTTCCCTCCCAAATTGGACAGCATACTCACCCCTCTCACCAAATATGTTTTATCGTTTTCAAGAAGTGCAGTTAACCTGGCAGTGTTAAAACTCAATGAGCAAGGCCTGTTGGACAAATTGAAAAACAAGTGGTGGTACGACAAAGGAGAGTGTGGCAGCGGAGGCGGTGGCGAGAAGGTTAGCCGCTATGTCGCTATGCCCATGTGACCTTGATGTGGGTAAAAGAGAAATGTGTTTTGCTGGCAACAGGGGCATCTGCCGGGTCGATGCTTGCGGAGGAACGCAGCTGGCTGGAATATGGCATTTTTAATCCTGAGAGGAGAGCGAGTACTGTCGAAGCAAAAATATTTGCTGTACTGCAACAGTAGTCATCTGAAAGTTTGGCCTTTAGCTCCCTGCTTAAAATAAATATAGAATATAGAGTAGTGCCATCTTGGGTGTGTAAGCGTACCACTAAGCATGAAGTACATTTTCTGAGCCAATAGTTTTGGGTTGACAGTACTCGCCTTCGTATTTGTCGTAATAAAGGTCCCGGCAGTATGTGCCCGTTCCAGAAAAGCGATGCAGCCGGGGGCCCCATGCATATATGTCTGTTAGCTCTGCCCTTTCCCCTTAACATCTCCCAGTAAACCCAACCCTGCAAAACAACTATATCGACCAGCGAGCAAAGAGACATGTAGCACAAGTGGGGCCCCTTCCCGGCTTCGTCACTTTGTGAAGAGTACTGAGCTGCTCTTGTTGGGCTTCTTCTGATTGAATAACATAAAATAACATGTCCTATGATGTTATTTATGTTATTTTCCCCACCTCACCCTTCCCCGTCCCCCGTGATTTGAAGAACGCCTGTAAACCTTGCCGTATTGAAACTGAGTGAAGCAGGAGTCTTAGACAAACTGAAAAACAAATGGTGGTACGATAAAGGGGAATGTGGACCCAAGGACTCGGGAAGTAAGGTCAGTCTCCACCAGCCCGGGAGCCTCCCCTCCCCTCTTTATCTCTATGCACACTTTTATAACGCTGGCAGTACTGTTCTGTTATTACAGCAGGCTGGCTGATATGACGCACACACTTAATGCTCTGAGAGAGAGAGAGCGAGAGCAAGTGACAGACATGCAGGTAGAGACTTAAGGCGTAGCCTGAGGGAAACAGCATGACAGAAACAAGGCATGGCACAGCGCTAACAGTTTTACAGCAGCTAAGCTATGTGTTGCAACTGCAGATGAAGGCTCACTCTCACGTTGGTTGTCACCTAAGATGGTCCCAGGGCATGTTCATATGTTACTGTATGTCACACTAGATGTCAGTTCTACTGTATGCCTCAGCTGTAGCAGCACACCGAAGACTGATCCACGTTGTTGATGCACTGGAGCATGGAGAGAGCTGCCACATTTTAAACAAAGCAGCATGTACCGTCCACGTCAGCCGTGTCCTCTTAATCAGATCCTTAAACACAGGGCACACACACGCTATCACCTGCAAACGAGACTAAGCATGACAGACAGTCGTTTATGTAGACGAGGTAATATGCTGAATACCCCTTAAGGATGGAGGTGATTTATTGGAGGGAGATAAATGGCAGGGAGGAGCAAGAGTCAGAGCTCAGAGAGATCATCTGCATACATTAAAATAAAAGGGGGTTAAAAGGTGAATGTCTGAACTGAGAGGCTGAGCAGCCTGTCGAAACATGGAGGAAAATTAAAGTGCCAGTTCATCCGAAATACAAAAATTTCTTCATTTTCCTAGTTGCATCTAGTCATGCAGATCGTTTTAATTACCTTCTTTAAATATCAACAGCAACATCTCTTTTTAGGAACGGTGTCCTGACTGCTTTGGGTAATCCACAGAACATGCTGTCAGCAGTTTTTTTTTCCCATACTAACAAAACAACCAGTCACAGCATGACATTAAATAACACAGAATATATTTTTTGAGAAAAAACACACACACACACACACGAAATTTTAGGGACTTTTGTGTCACCCCTATAGCCACAACTTGTTTATTGTTTTGTAGCGTTTTTTCTACTTACACACACTTACACAGATTGCAACCAAGATTTTATTATACCTATCCTGCACAGTGTGACATGAAATAAACTTATTTGAAGGTTGTTGTGCCATTAGATGAAAGCACAGTGCTCTGTGTATTATTCAGAGAAAGTGGGACATTGTTTCTGGACCGCAAATGAAATTCCAATTACCTCCGTTGTAATGGGCTTGAGGCAGAAATCTCAAAAGTGCAAAACCTGGGTAAATAAAACCAAAACTACCTGCATGTCTAGCAGCACTGCAGTTAATTGTGTAAAATGTGTTTTTTTTGTGTGTGTGTGTAATTTGTTTGAACTGACCCTTTAATGCAGAGAGGTAACAGATTTTTCTTTACTGCTTTCTAAAATGTTATAAGCAGGATCAGAAGAGTTTGTTATTGTTTTTCATAGCATGGCTACACTACAGCTATGTACCATTAGACTGACAGGTTAAAGGTAGAGTAGTGAAAAGTGAGGTGCTGTGTGAGTGTGATCAGTTATGTGTGCGTTTGTGTGTGCATGCATGACGTGAAGTTGAGGTGAGATTTTTCCATATTGCCCTGTGTCATTTGTGTGTAAATGTTGCTATGCTAATTCTAAAATCAGTGCTAAAACTAGTGTTGATTTTTGTCTTTGTTCCTCTCCCCGTCGGCTACAGGACAAGTCGTCCCAGGCCCTCAGCCTGAGCAACGTGGCAGGGGTCTTCTACATCCTTGTCGGGGGCCTGGGCTTGGCCATGCTGGTGGCCCTCATCGAATTCTGCTACAAGTCGCGCAACGAGGCCAAGAGAATGAAGGTGGAGGCCCAGTCCCAATCCCAGTCCCAACACCAAAACCCCCATTACCACCATCCCCACCACCACTGCTACCCCTGCCGTACTGGCAGCCCACCCCATAGCCCCGAGCCTAGCCAAAGCCAGAGTCCGAGGCCCAGCCCCACCATCCACAACTTAGCCGAGTTTAGCGAGGTTTTCAATGGGTATGGCAGCGATGGGGAAGCTGATAAGATGTAGTTGGGGTTTTCGTAGAAGGTCCGTCCAAGCCTTTGCTCACTAGATCCCTGCACAGAGACTGTAAGTGAAACCTATCATATCCCTGTGCTAGCTCTGCCATGCTGAGTGACTGTCGTGACCAGTGGCAAAATGCTTCCCACTTCTCTGTCTTATCTGCTCACTATGTGGTCATGTGACGTCCTGGTCTGCGTTCGAGCTTTTTCTCAATGTGACAGGAAGCAATGAGTCATCCTCAGACATGACGTCACCTCTACTGCTTCGCAGCTTGTGTGGCTGCAGACGTTGGCCCTCATTTATCAAGCAAGCTTACCGTGTGACCCATTTTTCTGCCAAAATCAAAAATGCATTACTCATTGTGAACTCAGTGGGAAGATAATATTCATGTCTGATGTTCAAATGAACTAAATCGCATTGGAAATGCATAATTAATGCCATGATTGATCACCCTTATCAAAATTTGCCGTTTGATTAGAATTTGTAATATTTTTGAGTTAGTGAGAATAAAATATGAGGATGAAAATGCAAGTTTACACAGATTAAGAAAGCTGTGGTAGTTTCATTGGCATAAAAATCATAAGAAGACATATTTCTCTTCTTAATAGCACATTTGGCTGAGTGGAATTTATTAGAAGTCAATGTACTGCTGTAGATTTGACAAAACTGCGTTACTGCTTTTCCACATAGTAAACTGACAGATAGGAAAGGCATGTTAAATGAGGACCAATGTCTTACTTGTACACACACGTCTACCCTTGTGAGGACATTTCATCAAGCTGCAGAACATTTGTCCATCTAATGTCTACTCTTACCCTCTGAAGCTCCAGTGCCTTGTTTTCTCATAGCGAACCACTGATTCAGTTTTTGCAAACTTGTTAGGGCCTAACCACACATATACACACTTAAACTTGAATAGTACAGGCTGTAGCTCAGAGACATCATTGTCTCAAGTCTGTCATTTACAATAGACTTGTACAGTGTACAACCACAGAACAAATTTATTGAGAAACCAGCCCTGAGCACACAGGAAGCCCTCTATAATAAAGCCATATTTAAACACTATACATTGTAAGGCTAAAGTAAATGTAAGTGATGCATCCCCTGAACCGAGCAGATATTATTGATGTGAGCTGTTTTCTCCGGATATTTCCCCCAGGTCTTTGAACACTAGACTTTCAGATATCTTTTCTCACTCGGTGTATATCTGTCCAGCGTGGTTATGTGTCCCCCATCAGCACTTCAGCACGAACTCTTCATTAGCTTGACTGTTGCTGAGTCAGCTTCCCTGTCCCACTGCCTGCAACTATCACTCACTGTGTAATAATTCTGTCGCTAATGGATTTATATGTAGTGTGGGGCTGGCTTGACACTGTAGTGAATGGCTATGAAAGGTGTTTTCTGACTCTGCGGTTGCTACACTGCTGTGTATATATTTAAATGTACGGTAAATGTACTTAATTGTGAAACTTTTCTACCTGTTGTTTTTACATGAAGCAGATTGGAGTTTTAGTTCAGCTACTACTAACAAACCTGAAATAATAATAATAAATAATAAATAATAATAATAACTAAAAACATAGCAACATTAAGCCCCACCCATGGCAGTGAACCCAAACTGTGATTGGACAGTCTATTGTTACTCATTTTGCCATGGGTAATGCGTCTCCATCTCAAAGAAGAAAAAGCTCTTTGTGGATCCTCATGAAAAGTAGTGACAGTGCTATGTATGTAGTTTATGCTGCCCTCTGCTGGACAGCACTGAAATACAGTACACCTCGTCACTTTGTCTTCTGTGTTGTGAACTGTAAAGTATCTTAATTGAGGATAATGTCCATCAACATTTGGTATAAAACTCCAATCTGCAAAAGTACAATTTTTCTAACTTTTTCTTGCCCCAAACACAAACTTATCTTTTCATTTTTGTCCTCAGCTCACATTTACTGAAGCCATGAGGAACAAGGCCCGTCTGTCCATCACAGGCAGCGTTGGGGAGAACGGACGGGTGCTCACACCCGACTGTCCCAAGGCCGTTCACACCGGGCCTCCCCTCCGCCAGAGCTCCGGCCTCGCCCTGGTCTCCTCTGAGCTCCCGTGAAAACCAAAAACCTCTCAAGTGCCTTATTCCAATAACAGCAGAAAGAAACAATATTCAGACCGCCCACGCAACAACCAGAACCTAACCGCAAAGAAACAGGATTCACACACACAACAGGTCACCTCCAGTGGGCGAGACAGGACCGACAGAGGAGCAAACAACAAATCCCACTGCTAGAGGTCAGCACTTGTTGTGGCTTGATGATTTCCCTCTGAAGTCTGTGGAAACCAGAGGCAGATTTTGTTTTTTCGTTTTTTTTAACTGTGCGGCCACACGGAAGCTTATGTTTTTGAATCAAAGGATCATGGGAATCCACTGGAGCCACTCAACCTTTACAACTCCAGTGACAGACAAGGAACAGCTGGAAAGAAAATGAAAAATATCATGATATATGATAAAGATGAAGACCAGAAAACTGTAAACTTGAAACTCAAAACTGTGCTTTTTTTTGGGATTGCTGTGAATTGGCAAAAACTGAACCACAATCAAGATTGTTTTCAAACTGAACAGTATTTGCTACACAGACATGAACAGCATTCAAGAGATAACAATCTCACTAGATATCAACAAGTGACGCTGGGACAGTTGTAGCCCAGTGCCGTGAAGATATGACAAAAAATATTTGTATTCATAATAACAAAAATGAAATCTATTAATACTGAATATATGAGCAAACATAGAAACTGTGAAAATAAGTAAATATGTATATTCCATGAAAAACAAAATGAAAAATCTAGCTGTACATAGGGACGACTGTGTAACATGCTTGCTTTTTAAACAGATGTACATAGCAGATACTGTAGTGGACAGACAGTTGTTTTTTTGTAAATCATCTTTGAAGATTTTATTCATCGCAATAATGAAAAAGACGATGCCACTTGAAGGAGGAGGTATGTGGAAGGAAGTGTTAAGATTTTACATGTTGAATACTGTAACTGTATTATATAGGAACATTCAGACTCTAAATGTGAAGAGGTATCAACTGCCCAAATATTCTGATACCTGTTACATTGCAAATTAATAAATATATTCAACAATGAATGTTAACTAGCTCCACCCCCAATCCTTAAACCACAACCCTCACTGTGCAGACGTAGACCCAGAGAGTTGCTCATGAGTAGAGCTTTATAAATCAAGTTTCTGCAGTCAGAATATAAATATTTTTTTCATTCTTTGATCTATTTTTTGTACTGAGAAATTAAAAAAGAAACTGTCTGTCTCCTGGTTTTAAATGTCGACAGTCAAGTACTATCTGGGTAGATCTTTTAGACCATTACGTGTGTGGAGACATGAGTCGAAACGATGATGGGAAGTTGAAAAGGAGAAAAAAAAAAAAAGAAAATGCCATTTCTCATTTCTCACTATATGTTATTTGAAGTGTCTATACAGTAAGACGTCAAAGGTGGGCTGATGAAGCCACAGTTTGTATGGTGAACAATGATTTGAGCCCTTCCTTATTGAAACACTGTGGATCCTCTGGGGAGGCTGGACACGCTGTAGCAGAAATGTATTTGCTCCAGTCTCACAGACTGAAGTGTCCTCTTTTGGAAAACGGAAGGACAATCTTCCATAGGATACAAGACGCCACATCTTCAGCAACACCAGCCAACGATGGGGCTGGTAAATGTACGGTTTATTCCCAGTTCTCATCCAGTTCATTCCCTTACACGTGTTGTGGCTGGTCAGGGAAGTTTGCAGCAGAGAAAAAACAGCTGAAATGTTTCAGGTCATGCTTTTTTTTTGTCCTGCCATCCATCTTTAGAGCTGAAGTGTAATATGGCGTCTTATTTTGGTTCAATTGTACAACTTTATTTTGATCTTTTTTAAGTAAAAGCAAATTTCAAATTGCAACGCACGGTGTCGTCATTTGACATAGAGATGAGAGAGAAGTGTGTTTGATGTTGTGTTCATGTCCTGCAACCAGTGGTGGAGGAAGTACTGAAGCTTAGTACTTAAGTAAAAGTACAAATATCTGGCAAGACATTTACTCAAGTGAAAGTGTAAGTACTACATCAAGAATCTTACTTAAGTAAAAGTACTAAGTACTTTTAAATTTACTTTAAATTATTTTTTTAAAGTAAAAGTACTCACGCAATGGGTTGTCTCAGTGTCAGGGCTGTGCCATTTTTTAAAAATTACTTTAATGATCCCTCCTGGGAAAATTACTGCATTTTACCCACACCAAGTGAACGAAACACACACACAAGCATGCATGAGATGCTGGGTCAGGGGGCTGCCTAGTGAGGCACCCGGGGAGCTGGGGTGTTAGAAAGCCCATTTACATACAGTTGTTGTATTTGTACTTTGTTAGTTCACTTGCCTTTCCTATTTCCAACTCAACTGGACGTCTGGCATGTTCTTTAATCGGGACACCTACATACTCTACTCTAAAAAAGAACATTCCTGGAGCCTATCTCCTCTTCATGGGGTGAATCGGTGCCTTGCTCAGGGGCACCACAGCCATGGTCGCAGAGGCAGGGGAGGTGCGTCTCCTTCACCACCACCACCGTATCCTTTTTTTTTGCGCTTGGTCGAGGGATCAAACCAATGACCCTCTGATCTTAGGCTGGTCCAATGTCCAAAGCTACACTCTAAACGTACTGCACCCCCAAATTTTGATGAAGAATGTAGATATACTGATTTATGCCTCTGCCTATGTCACTGCTCACAAGCAACTATACAATACCTGCTTAAATACGGCCAAAGATGGCTGTGTAATTCTGAGCTGGAGGGCTCAGGCTCATGCTCAGCCAACATTGGCTCTGGGTTCATGTTGATGTTGCATGTCGTTTCTTCTTGCCTTTTTTTTTTTTTCTGTGAGGTGCCAAAATGTAGGCAAAGTCAGAGCAGAGTCAATTGTTAGGGAATTAACTCAGTAATTGTAAGTTACACAACAGTTTCCAGCTAAAGTTTGATAACATTTGTTAGCATTAGCCACGATAAACTGCTGGTCATATCAGACTGCGTAAGACTGTAGCACAGTCTTACAATCGGGCGTTTTTCTTTAAAAGCCCTCATAATCTGGCTTCAGAGGACAGGTTTAGATTTTCTCTAAACAGTAGGCACATGTTCATATGTGCACTGAATAGTCTTGGGTAGTGTTTACTTGCCGCAGTGGAAGGATTGTAAAACAAAGAGGGAATTTCACACTAAAAATAAAAAAGATAACTAAGATGGCATGATGATTGGATGAATTCAGACTACATGAAAAATACACATATTTCCTATTCCCAGTAGTTGGCGCTATTTGTGTATCATCATATCAGTACATCAATCTGTTCTGAATCATATGATCTACACGTAAAGTTTGATACACATTGTATGAAGTATGTGGGAGATACAGGCACAAATACATCCATTTCCTGTGTAGGCGAAGGGTTAATTTCCTGGCGGCGCCACAGCCAGACCGTATAACCCAGACCATGTAACCCAGACCAAAGCTTTTCACAACTTTTAGTCATGAAGGCCTTAAGAGCTAACAGAGCAATTTTCAGCATGATCGGACCATTCTCCTAGGATGAGTTTGTTACAGTACAAGCTGTGCGAAACACAGAATGGGGTAATTTTTCCAAAATTTTTTCTGTACGTCTTAGAACTTTCATCCAAGAGACTTTTTTTCTCGGATGGACATGGTGCATCTGTGCACTGAGTTTCAAGTCTGTGGGTCTTACTTGGAATATTTTCAAACTCTAGGGGGCGCTACAAAGCCGTTTGGCCGCGCTCAGTTGCACAGAAAGTGTCAAACAAGAACTTTCATCGGAGGAAAAATTTAGGCAAAGTTTGGTGAATTTTTGGGGGGTCAAATTAGCCGATAAAGCAGATAGAGAAAAATAAAAGAGGAGGAGAGTAATAATAATCCATTCAGTTACAATAGCGCTGCGCACAAATTACGTGTTTGGGCACTGATAAAAAAGGTCATAGTATAGTAAGGCGTCAAAATCGGACAAAAAAAGTCAAGAACTTTTTTTGACCTCAAAATGTTGTAAAAACGTCATAGTATAGTAAGGCGTCAAAATCGAACAAAAAAAGTCAAAAAAATTTTTTACCTCAAAATGTCGTAAAAAAAACGTCATAGTATAGTAAGGCGTCAAAATCGGACAAAAAAAGTCAAAAAATTTTTTGACCTCAAAATGTCATAAAAAACGTCATAGTATAGTAAGGCGTCAAAATCGGACAAAAAAAGTCAAAAAATTTTTTGACCTCAAAATGTCATAAAAAACGTCATAGTATAGTAAGGCGTCAAAATCGGCCAAAAAAAGTCAAAATTTTTTTACCTCAAAATGTCATAAAAAACGTCATAGTATAGTATGGCGTTTTTTTCGGCCAAAAAAAGTCAAAATTTTTTTGGACCTCAAAATGTCATAAAAAACTTCGTAGTATAGTATGGCGTTTTTTTCGGACAAAAAAAGTCAAAATTTTTTTCGACCTCAAAATGTCATAAAAAACGTCATAGTATAGTATGGCGTTTTTTTCGGCCAAAAAAAGTCAAAAAAAAAATTGACCTCAAAATGTCATAAAAAACGTCATAGTATAGTAAGGCGTTTTTTTCGGCCAAAAAAAGTCAAAATTTTTTTCGACCTCAAAATGTCATAAAAAACGTCATAGTATAGTATGGCGTTTTTTTCGGACAAAAAAAGTCAAAATTTTTTTCGACCTCAAATTGTCATAAAAAACGTCATAGTATAGTATGGCGTCAAAATCGGCCAAAAAAAGTCAAAATTTTTTTCGACCTCAAAATGTCATAAAAAACGTCATAGTATAGTATGGCGTTTTTTTCGGACAAAAAAAGTCAAAATTTTTTTCGACCTCAAATTGTCATAAAAAACGTCATAGTATAGTATGGCGTCAAAATCGGCCAAAAAAAGTCAAAATTTTTTTCGACCTCAAAATGTCATAAAAAACGTCATAGTATAGTATGGCGTTTTTTTCGGCCAAAAAAAGTCAAATTTTTTTTCGACCTCAAAATGTCATAAAAAACGTCATAGTATAGTATGGCGTTTTTTTCGGCCAAAAAAAGTCAAATTTTTTTTCGACCTCAAAATGTCATAAAAAACGTCATAGTATAGTATGGCTTTTTTTTCGGACAAAAAAAGTCAAAATTTTTTCGACCTCAAAAAGTCATAAAAAACGTCATAGTATAGTAAGCCGTTTTTTTTCGGACAAAAAAAGTCAAATTTTTTTTCGACCTCAAAATGTCATAAAAAACGTCATAGTATAGTATGGCGGTTTTTTTCGGACAAAAAAAGTCAAAAAAAAAATTGACCTCAAAATGTCATAAAAAACGTCATAGTATAGTATGGCGTTTTTTTCGGCCAAAAAAAGTCAAAAAAAAAATTGACCTCAAAATGTCATAAAAAACGTCATAGTATAGTAAGGCGTTTTTTTCGGACAAAAAAAGTCAAAATTTTTTTCGACCTCAAAATGTCATAAAAAACGTCGTAGTATAGTATGGCGTTTTTTTTCGGACAAAAAAAGTCAAAAAAAAAATTGACCTCAAAATGTCATAAAAAACGTCATAGTATAGTATGGCGTTTTTTTCGGCCAAAAAAAGTCAAAAAAAAAATTGACCTCAAAATGTCATAAAAAACGTCATAGTATAGTAAGGCGTTTTTTTCGGCCAAAAAAAGTCAAAATTTTTTTCGACCTCAAAATGTCATAAAAAACGTCATAGTATAGTATGGCGTTTTTTTCGGACAAAAAAAGTCAAAATTTTTTTCGACCTCAAATTGTCATAAAAAACGTCATAGTATAGTATGGCGTTTTTTTCGGACAAAAAAAGTCAAAAAATTTTTCGACCTCAAAATGTCATAAAAAACGTCATAGTATAGTATGGCGTTTTTTTCGGCCAAAAAAAGTCAAAAATTTTTTCGACCTCAAAATGTCATAAAAAACGTCATAGTATAGTATGGCGTTTTTTTCGGACAAAAAAAGTCAAAATTTTTTTCGACCTCAAAATGTCATAAAAAACGTCATAGTATAGTAAGGCGTTTTTTTCGGCCAAAAAAAGTCAAAATTTTTTTCAACCTCAAAATGTCATAAAAAACGTCATAGTATAGTATGGCGTTTTTTTCGGACAAAAAAAGTCAAAAAATTTTTTCGACCTCAAAATGTCATAAAAAACGTCATAGTATAGTATGGCTTTTTTTTCGGCCAAAAAAAGTCAAAAATTTTTTCGACCTCGAAATGTCATAAAAAACGTCATAGTATAGTATGGCGTTTTTTTCGGCCAAAAAAAGTCAAAAATTTTTTCGACCTCAAAATGTCATAAAAAACGTCATAGTATAGTATGGCGTTTTTTTCGGACAAAAAAAGTCAAAATTTTTTTCGACCTCAAAATGTCATAAAAAACGTCATAGTATAGTATGGCTTTTTTTTCGGCCAAAAAAAGTCAAAAAATTTTTCGACCTCTAAAAGTCATAAAAAACGTCATAGTATAGTAAGGCGTTTTTTTCGGACAAAAAAAGTCAAAATTTTTTTCGACCTCAAAATGTCATAAAAAACGTCATAGTATAGTATGGCGTTTTTTTCGGCCAAAAAAAGTCAAAATTTTTTTCGACCTCAAAATGTCATAAAAAACGTCATAGTATAGTAAGGCGTTTTTTTCGGACAAAAAAAGTCAAAAATTTTTTCGACCTCAAAATGTCATAAAAAACGTCATAGTATAGTAAGGCGTTTTTCTCGGACAAAAAAAGTCAAAATTTTTTTCGACCTCAAAATGTCATAAAAAACGTCATAGTATAGTATGGCGTTTTTTTCGGCCAAAAAAAGTCAAAATTTTTTTCGACCTCAAAATGTCATAAAAAACGTCATAGTATAGTATGGCTTTTTTTTTCGGCCAAAAAAAGTCAAAATTTTTTTCGACCTCAAAATGTCATAAAAAACGTCATAGTATAGTATGGCGTTTTTTTCGGCCAAAAAAAGTCAAAATTTTTTTCGACCTCAAAATGTCATAAAAAACGTCATAGTATAGTAAGGCGTTTTTTTCGGACAAAAAAAGTCAAAATTTTTTTCGACCTCAAAATGTCATAAAAAACGTCATAGTATAGTATGGCGTGTTTTTCGGCCAAAAAAAGTCAAAATTTTTTTCGACCTCAAAATGTCATAAAAAACGTCATAGTATAGTATGGCGTTTTTTTTCGGCCAAAAAAAGTCAAAAAAAAAAATTGACCTCAAAATGTCATAAAAAACGTCATAGTATAGTATGGCGTTTTTTTCGGACAAAAAAAGTCAAAATTTTTTTGGACCTCAAAATTTCATAAAAAACGTCATAGTATAGTAAGGCGTTTTTTTCGGCCAAAAAAAGTCAAAATTTTTTTCGACCTCAAAATGTCATAAAAAACGTCATAGTATAGTAAGGCGTTTTTTTCGGCCAAAAAAAGTCAAAATTTTTTTCGACCTCAAAATGTCATAAAAAATGTCCGAAAAAAACGCCATACTATACTATGACGTTTTTTATGACATTTTGAGGTCGAAAAAAAATTTGACTCAAAAATTTGACTCAAAAAAAAAAAAAAATTTGAGCTCAAAATGTCATAAAAAACGTCATAGTATAGTATGGCGTTTTTTTCGGCCAAAAAAAGTCAAAAAAAAAAATTGACCTCAAAATGTCATAAAAAACGTCATAGTATAGTATGGCGTTTTTTTCGGCCAAAAAAAGTCAAAATTTTTTTCGACCTCAAAATGTCATAAAAAACGTCATAGTATAGTATGGCGTTTTTTTTCGGACAAAAAAAGTCAAAAAAAAAATTGACCTCAAAATGTCATAAAAAACGTCATAGTATAGTATGGCGTTTTTTTTCGGCCAAAAAAAGTCAAAAAAAAAATTGACCTCAAAATGTCATAAAAAACGTCATAGTATAGTAAGGCGTTTTTTTCGGCCAAAAAAAGTCAAAATTTTTTTCGACCTCAAAATGTCATAAAAAACGTCATAGTATAGTATGGCGTTTTTTTCGGCCAAAAAAAGTCAAAAATTTTTTCGACCTCAAAATGTCATAAAAAACGTCATAGTATAGTATGGCGTTTTTTTCGGACAAAAAAAGTCAAAATTTTTTTCGACCTCAAAATGTCATAAAAAACGTCATAGTATAGTAAGGCGTTTTTTTCGGCCAAAAAAAGTCAAAATTTTTTTCGACCTCAAAATGTCATAAAAAACGTCATAGTATAGTATGGCGTTTTTTTCGGACAAAAAAAGTCAAAAAATTTTTTCGACCTCAAAATGTCATAAAAAACGTCATAGTATAGTATGGCTTTTTTTTCGGCCAAAAAAAGTCAAAAATTTTTTCGACCTCGAAATGTCATAAAAAACGTCATAGTATAGTATGGCGTTTTTTTTCGGCCAAAAAAAGTCAAAAATTTTTTCGACCTCAAAATGTCATAAAAAACGTCATAGTATAGTATGGCGTTTTTTTCGGACAAAAAAAGTCAAAATTTTTTTCGACCTCAAAATGTCATAAAAAACGTCATAGTATAGTATGGCTTTTTTTTCGGCCAAAAAAAGTCAAAAAATTTTTCGACCTCTAAAAGTCATAAAAAACGTCATAGTATAGTAAGGCGTTTTTTTCGGACAAAAAAAGTCAAAATTTTTTTCGACCTCAAAATGTCATAAAAAACGTCATAGTATAGTATGGCGTTTTTTTCGGCCAAAAAAAGTCAAAATTTTTTTCGACCTCAAAATGTCATAAAAAACGTCATAGTATAGTAAGGCGTTTTTTTCGGACAAAAAAAGTCAAAAATTTTTTCGACCTCAAAATGTCATAAAAAACGTCATAGTATAGTTAGGCGTTTTTCTCGGACAAAAAAAGTCAAAATTTTTTTCGACCTCAAAATGTCATAAAAAACGTCATAGTATAGTATGGCGTTTTTTTCGGCCAAAAAAAGTCAAAATTTTTTTCGACCTCAAAATGTCATAAAAAACGTCATAGTATAGTATGGCTTTTTTTTCGGCCAAAAAAAGTCAAAATTTTTTTCGACCTCAAAATGTCATAAAAAACGTCATAGTATAGTATGGCGTTTTTTTCGGCCAAAAAAAGTCAAAATTTTTTTCGACCTCAAAATGTCATAAAAAACGTCATAGTATAGTAAGGCGTTTTTTTCGGACAAAAAAAGTCAAAATTTTTTTCGACCTCAAAATGTCATAAAAAACGTCATAGTATAGTATGGCGTGTTTTTCGGCCAAAAAAAGTCAAAATTTTTTTCGACCTCAAAATGTCATAAAAAACGTCATAGTATAGTATGGCGTTTTTTTCGGCCAAAAAAAGTCAAAAAAAAAAATTGACCTCAAAATGTCATAAAAAACGTCATAGTATAGTATGGCGTTTTTTTCGGACAAAAAAAGTCAAAATTTTTTTGGACCTCAAAATTTCATAAAAAACGTCATAGTATAGTAAGGCGTTTTTTTCGGCCAAAAAAAGTCAAAATTTTTTTCGACCTCAAAATGTCATAAAAAACGTCATAGTATAGTAAGGCGTTTTTTTCGGCCAAAAAAAGTCAAAATTTTTTTCGACCTCAAAATGTCATAAAAAATGTCCGAAAAAAACGCCATACTATACTATGACGTTTTTTATGACATTTTGAGGTCGAAAAAAAATTTGACTCAAAAATTTGACTCAAAAAAAAAAAAAAATTTGAGCTCAAAATGTCATAAAAAACGTCATAGTATAGTATGGCGTTTTTTTCGGCCAAAAAAAGTCAAAAAAAAAAATTGACCTCAAAATGTCATAAAAAACGTCATAGTATAGTATGGCGTTTTTTTCGGCCAAAAAAAGTCAAAATTTTTTTCGACCTCAAAATGTCATAAAAAACGTCATAGTATAGTATGGCGTTTTTTTCGGACAAAAAAAGTCAAAATTTTTTTCGACCTCAAAATGTCATAAAAAACGTCATAGTATAGTATGGCTTTTTTTTCGGCCAAAAAAAGTCAAAATTTTTTTCGACCTCAAAATGTCATAAAAAACGTCATAGTATAGTATGGCGTTTTTTTCGGCCAAAAAAAGTCAAAAAAAAAATTGACCTCAAAATGTCATAAAAAACGTCATAGTATAGTAAGGCGTTTTTTTCGGACAAAAAAAGTCAAATTTTTTTTCGACCTCAAAATGTCATAAAAAACGTCATAGTATAGTATGGCGTTTTTTTCGGACAAAAAAAGTCAAAATTTTTTTCGACCTCAAAATGTCATAAAAAACGTCATAGTATAGTATGGCGTTTTTTTCGGACAAAAAAAGTCAAAATTTTTTTCGACCTCAAAATGTCATAAAAAACGTCATAGTATAGTATGGCGTTTTTTTCGGACAAAAAAAGTCAAAAAAAAATTGACCTCAAAATGTCATAAAAAACGTCACAGTATAGTATGGCGTTTTTTTCGGCCAAAAAAAGTCAAAAAAAAAATTGACCTCAAAATGTCATAAAAAACGTCACAGTATAGTAAGGCGTTTTTTTCGGCCAAAAAAAGTCAAAAAAAAAATTGACCTCAAAATGTCATAAAAAACGTCATAGTATAGTAAGGCGTTTTTTTCGGCCAAAAAAAGTCAAAATTTTTTTCGACCTCAAAATGTCATTAAAAACGTCATAGTATAGTATGGCGTTTTTTTCGGCCAAAAAAAGTCAAATTTTTTTTCGACCTCAAAATGTCATAAAAAACGTCATAGTATAGTATGGCGTTTTTTCGGCCAAAAAAAGTCAAATTTTTTTTCGACCTCAAAATGTCATAAAAAACGTCATAGTATAGTATGGCGTTTTTTTCGGACAAAAAAAGTCAAAATTTTTTTCGACCTCAAAATGTCATAAAAAACGTCAGTATAGTATGGCGTTTTTTTCGGCCAAAAAAAGTAAAAAAAAAAATTGACCTCAAAATGTCATAAAAAAACGTCATAGTATAGTAAGGCGTTTTTTTCGGACAAAAAAAGTCAAAAATTTTTTCGACCTCAAAATGTCATAAAAAACGTCATAGTATAGTATGGCGTTTTTTTCGGACAAAAAAAGTCAAAATTTTTTTCGACCTCAAAATGTCATAAAAAACGTCATAGTATAGTATGGCTTTTTTTTCGGACAAAAAAAGTCAAAAATTTTTTCGACCTCAAAATGTCATAAAAAACGTCATAGTATAGTATGGCGTTTTTTTTCCGCCAAAAAAAGTCAAAATTTTTTTCGACCTCAAAATGTCATAAAAAACGTCATAGTATAGTATGGCGTCAAAATCGGCCAAAAAAAGTCAAAATTTTTTTCGACCTCAAAATGTCATAAAAAACGTCATAGTATAGTATGGCGTTTTTTTCGGCCAAAAAAAGTCAAATTTTTTTTCGACCTCAAAATGTCATAAAAAACGTCATAGTATAGTATGGCGTTTTTTTCGGCCAAAAAAAGTCAAATTTTTTTTCGACCTCAAAATGTCATAAAAAACGTCATAGTATAGTATGGCTTTTTTTTCGGACAAAAAAAGTCAAAATTTTTTCGACCTCAAAAAGTCATAAAAAACGTCATAGTATAGTAAGGCGTTTTTTTCGGACAAAAAAAGTCAAAATTTTTTTCGACCTCAAAATGTCATAAAAAACGTCGTAGTATAGTATGGCGTTTTTTTTCGGACAAAAAAAGTCAAAAAAAAAATTGACCTCAAAATGTCATAAAAAACGTCATAGTATAGTATGGCGTTTTTTTCGGACAAAAAAAGTAAAAAAAAAAATTGACCTCAAAATGTCATAAAAAACGTCATAGTATAGTAAGGCGTTTTTTTCGGCCAAAAAAAGTCAAAATTTTTTTCGACCTCAAAATGTCATAAAAAACGTCATAGTATAGTATGGCGTTTTTTTCGGCCAAAAAAAGTCAAAAAAAAATTGACCTCAAAATGTCATAAAAAACGTCACAGTATAGTATGGCGTTTTTTTCGGCCAAAAAAAGTCAAAAAAAAAATTGACCTCAAAATGTCATAAAAAACGTCACAGTATAGTAAGGCGTTTTTTTCGGCCAAAAAAAGTCAAAAAAAAAATTGACCTCAAAATGTCATAAAAAACGTCATAGTATAGTAAGGCGTTTTTTTCGGCCAAAAAAAGTCAAAATTTTTTTCGACCTCAAAATGTCATTAAAAACGTCATAGTATAGTATGGCGTTTTTTTCGGCCAAAAAAAGTCAAATTTTTTTTCGACCTCAAAATGTCATAAAAAACGTCATAGTATAGTATGGCGTTTTTTCGGCCAAAAAAAGTCAAATTTTTTTTCGACCTCAAAATGTCATAAAAAACGTCATAGTATAGTATGGCGTTTTTTTCGGACAAAAAAAGTCAAAATTTTTTTCGACCTCAAAATGTCATAAAAAACGTCAGTATAGTATGGCGTTTTTTTCGGCCAAAAAAAGTCAAAAAAAAAATTGACCTCAAAATGTCATAAAAAAACGTCATAGTATAGTAAGGCTTTTTTTTCGGACAAAAAAAGTCAAAAATTTTTTCGACCTCAAAATGTCATAAAAAACGTCATAGTATAGTATGGCGTTTTTTTCCGCCAAAAAAAGTCAAAATTTTTTTCGACCTCAAAATGTCATAAAAAACGTCATAGTATAGTATGGCGTCAAAATCGGCCAAAAAAAGTCAAAATTTTTTTCGACCTCAAAATGTCATAAAAAACGTCATAGTATAGTATGGCGTTTTTTTCGGCCAAAAAAAGTCAAATTTTTTTTCGACCTCAAAATGTCATAAAAAACGTCATAGTATAGTATGGCGTTTTTTTCGGCCAAAAAAAGTCAAATTTTTTTTCGACCTCAAAATGTCATAAAAAACGTCATAGTATAGTATGGCTTTTTTTTCGGCCAAAAAAAGTCAAAATTTTTTCGACCTCAAAAAGTCATAAAAAACGTCATAGTATAGTAAGGCGTTTTTTTCGGACAAAAAAAGTCAAAATTTTTTTCGACCTCAAAATGTCATAAAAAACGTCGTAGTATAGTATGGCGTTTTTTTTCGGACAAAAAAAGTCAAAAAAAAAATTGACCTCAAAATGTCATAAAAAACGTCATAGTATAGTATGGCGTTTTTTTCGGCCAAAAAAAGTAAAAAAAAAAATTGACCTCAAAATGTCATAAAAAACGTCATAGTATAGTAAGGCGTTTTTTTCGGCCAAAAAAAGTCAAAATTTTTTTCGACCTCAAAATGTCATAAAAAACGTCATAGTATAGTATGGCGTTTTTTTCGGACAAAAAAAGTCAAAAAAAAATTGACCTCAAAATGTCATAAAAAACGTCACAGTATAGTATGGCGTTTTTTTCGGCCAAAAAAAGTCAAAAAAAAAATTGACCTCAAAATGTCATAAAAAACGTCACAGTATAGTAAGGCGTTTTTTTCGGCCAAAAAAAGTCAAAAAAAAAATTGACCTCAAAATGTCATAAAAAACGTCATAGTATAGTAAGGCGTTTTTTTCGGCCAAAAAAAGTCAAAATTTTTTTCGACCTCAAAATGTCATTAAAAACGTCATAGTATAGTATGGCGTTTTTTTCGGACAAAAAAAGTCAAATTTTTTTTCGACCTCAAAATGTCATAAAAAACGTCATAGTATAGTATGGCGTTTTTTTCGGACAAAAAAAGTCAAAAATTTTTTCGACCTCAAAATGTCATAAAAAACGTCATAGTATAGTATGGCGTTTTTTTCGGACAAAAAAAGTCAAAATTTTTTTCGACCTCAAAATGTCATAAAAAACGTCATAGTATAGTATGGCTTTTTTTTCGGACAAAAAAAGTCAAAAATTTTTTCGACCTCAAAATGTCATAAAAAACGTCATAGTATAGTATGGCGTTTTTTTCCGCCAAAAAAAGTCAAAATTTTTTTCGACCTCAAAATGTCATAAAAAACGTCATAGTATAGTATGGCGTCAAAATCGGCCAAAAAAAGTCAAAATTTTTTTCGACCTCAAAATGTCATAAAAAACGTCGTAGTATAGTATGGCGTTTTTTTTCGGACAAAAAAAGTCAAAAAAAAAATTGACCTCAAAATGTCATAAAAAACGTCATAGTATAGTATGGCGTTTTTTTCGGCCAAAAAAAGTCAAAAAAAAAATTGACCTCAAAATGTCATAAAAAACGTCATAGTATAGTAAGGCGTTTTTTTCGGCCAAAAAAAGTCAAAATTTTTTTCGACCTCAAAATGTCATAAAAAACGTCATAGTATAGTATGGCGTTTTTTTCGGACAAAAAAAGTCAAAATTTTTTTCGACCTCAAATTGTCATAAAAAACGTCATAGTATAGTATGGCGTCAAAATCGGCCAAAAAAAGTCAAAATTTTTTTCGACCTCAAAATGTCATAAAAAACGTCATAGTATAGTATGGTGTTTTTTTCGGACAAAAAAAGTCAAAATTTTTTTCGACCTCAAAATGTCATAAAAAACATCATAGTATAGTATGGCGTTTTTTTCGGCCAAAAAAAGTCAACATTTTTTTCGACCTCAAAATGTCATAAAAAACGTCATAGTATAGTATGGCGTTTTTTTCGGACAAAAAAAGTCAAAAATTTTTTCGACCTCAAAATGTCATAAAAAACGTCATAGTATAGTATGGCGTTTTTTTCGGACAAAAAAAGTCAAAAAAAAAATTGACCTCAAAATGTCATAAAAACGTCATAGTATAGTATGGCGTTTTTTTCGGCCAAAAAAAGTCAAAATTTTTTTCGACCTCAAAATGTCATAAAAAACGTCATAGTATAGTATGGCGTTTTTTTCGGCCAAAAAAAGTCAAAATTTTTTTCGACCTCAAAATGTCATAAAAAACGTCATAGTATAGTATGGCGTTTTTTTCGGCCAAAAAAAGTCAAAAAAAAAATTGACCTCAAAATGTCATAAAAAACGTCATAGTATAGTAAGGCGTTTTTTTCGGCCAAAAAAAGTCAAATTTTTTTTCGACCTCAAAATGTCATAAAAAACGTCATAGTATAGTATGGCGTTTTTTTCGGACAAAAAAAGTCAAAATTTTTTTGGACCTCAAAATTTCATAAAAAACGTCATAGTATAGTATGGCGTTTTTTTCGGCCAAAAAAAGTCAAAATTTTTTTCGACCTCAAAATGTCATAAAAAACGTCATAGTATAGTAAGGCGTTTTTTTCGGCCAAAAAAAGTCAAAATTTTTTTCGACCTCAAAATGTCATTAAAAACGTCATAGTATAGTATGGCGTTTTTTTCGGACAAAAAAAGTCAAAATTTTTTTCGACCTCAAATTGTCATAAAAAACGTCATAGTATAGTATGGCGTCAAAATCGGCCAAAAAAAGTCAAAATTTTTTTCGACCTCAAAATGTCATAAAAAACGTCATAGTATAGTAAGGCGTTTTTTTCGGACAAAAAAAGTAAAAAAAAAAATTGACCTCAAAATGTCATAAAAAACGTCATAGTATAGTATGGCGTTTTTTTCGGCCAAAAAAAGTAAAAAAAAAAAATTGACCTCAAAATGTCATAAAAAACGTCATAGTATAGTAAGGCGTTTTTTTCGGCCAAAAAAAGTCAAAATTTTTTTCGACCTCAAAATGTCATAAAAAACGTCATAGTATAGTAAGGCGTTTTTTTCGGCCAAAAAAAGTCAAAATTTTTTTCGACCTCAAAATGTCATTAAAAACGTCATAGTATAGTATGGCGTTTTTTTCGGACAAAAAAAGTCAAAATTTTTTTCGACCTCAAATTGTCATAAAAAACGTCATAGTATAGTATGGCGTCAAAATCGGCCAAAAAAAGTCAAAATTTTTTTCGACCTCAAAATGTCATAAAAAACGTCATAGTATAGTAAGGCGTTTTTTTCGGACAAAAAAAGTAAAAAAAAAAATTGACCTCAAAATGTCATAAAAAACGTCATAGTATAGTATGGCGTTTTTTTCGGCCAAAAAAAGTAAAAAAAAAAATTGACCTCAAAATGTCATAAAAAACGTCATAGTATAGTAAGGCGTTTTTTTTCGGCCAAAAAAAGTCAAAATTTTTTTCGACCTCAAAATGTCATAAAAAACGTCATAGTATAGTATGGCGTTTTTTTCGGACAAAAAAAGTCAAAAAAAAATTGACCTCAAAATGTCATAAAAAACGTCACAGTATAGTATGGCGTTTTTTTCGGCCAAAAAAAGTCAAAAAAAAAATTGACCTCAAAATGTCATAAAAAACGTCACAGTATAGTAAGGCGTTTTTTTCGGCCAAAAAAAGTCAAAAAAAAAATTGACCTCAAAATGTCATAAAAAACGTCATAGTATAGTAAGGCGTTTTTTTCGGCCAAAAAAAGTCAAAATTTTTTTCGACCTCAAAATGTCATTAAAAACGTCATAGTATAGTATGGCGTTTTTTTCGGCCAAAAAAAGTCAAATTTTTTTTCGACCTCAAAATGTCATAAAAAACGTCATAGTATAGTATGGCGTTTTTTCGGCCAAAAAAAGTCAAATTTTTTTTCGACCTCAAAATGTCATAAAAAACGTCATAGTATAGTATGGCGTTTTTTTCGGACAAAAAAAGTCAAAATTTTTTTCGACCTCAAAATGTCATAAAAAACGTCAGTATAGTATGGCGTTTTTTTCGGCCAAAAAAAGTCAAAAAAAAAATTGACCTCAAAATGTCATAAAAAAACGTCATAGTATAGTAAGGCGTTTTTTTCGGACAAAAAAAGTCAAAAATTTTTTCGACCTCAAAATGTCATAAAAAACGTCATAGTATAGTATGGCGTTTTTTTTCGGACAAAAAAAGTCAAAATTTTTTTCGACCTCAAAATGTCATAAAAAACGTCATAGTATAGTATGGCTTTTTTTTCGGACAAAAAAAGTCAAAAATTTTTTCGACCTCAAAATGTCATAAAAAACGTCATAGTATAGTATGGCGTTTTTTTCCGCCAAAAAAAGTCAAAATTTTTTTCGACCTCAAAATGTCATAAAAAACGTCATAGTATAGTATGGCGTTTTTTTCGGACAAAAAAAGTCAAAATTTTTTTCGACCTCAAATTGTCATAAAAAACGTCATAGTATAGTATGGCGTCAAAATCGGCCAAAAAAAGTCAAAATTTTTTTCGACCTCAAAATGTCATAAAAAATGTCATAGTATAGTATGGTGTTTTTTTCGGACAAAAAAAGTCAAAATTTTTTTCGACCTCAAAATGTCATAAAAAACATCATAGTATAGTATGGCGTTTTTTTCGGCCAAAAAAAGTCAACATTTTTTTCGACCTCAAAATGTCATAAAAAACGTCATAGTATAGTATGGCGTTTTTTTCGGACAAAAAAAGTCAAAATTTTTTTCGACCTCAAAATGTCATAAAAAACGTCATAGTATAGTATGGCGTTTTTTTCGGACAAAAAAAGTCAAAAAAAAAATTGACCTCAAAATGTCATAAAAACGTCATAGTATAGTATGGCGTTTTTTTCGGCCAAAAAAAGTCAAAATTTTTTTCAACCTCAAAATGTCATAAAAAACGTCATAGTATAGTATGGCGTTTTTTTCGGCCAAAAAAAGTCAAAATTTTTTTCGACCTCAAAATGTCATAAAAAACGTCATAGTATAGTATGGCGTTTTTTTTCGGCCAAAAAAAGTCAAAAAAAAAATTGACCTCAAAATGTCATAAAAAACGTCATAGTATAGTAAGGCGTTTTTTTCGGACAAAAAAAGTCAAATTTTTTTTCGACCTCAAAATGTCATAAAAAACGTCATAGTATAGTATGGCGTTCTTTTCGGACAAAAAAAGTCAAAAAAAAAATTGACCTCAAAATGTCATAAAAACGTCATAGTATAGTATGGCGTTTTTTTCGGCCAAAAAAAGTCAAATTTTTTTTCGACCTCAAAATGTCATAAAAAAAGTCATAGTATAGTATGGCGTTTTTTTCGGACAAAAAAAGTCAAAATTTTTTTGGACCTCAAAATTTCATAAAAAACGTCATAGTATAGTATGGCGTTTTTTTCGGCCAAAAAAAGTCAAAATTTTTTTCGACCTCAAAATGTCATAAAAAACGTCATAGTATAGTAAGGCGTTTTTTTCGGCCAAAAAAAGTCAAAATTTTTTTCGACCTCAAAATGTCATAAAAAACGTCATAGTATAGTATGGCTTTTTTTTCGGCCAAAAAAAGTCAAAAAATTTTTCGACCTCAAAATGTCATAAAAAACGTCATAGTATAGTATGGCTTTTTTTTCGGCCAAAAAAAGTCAAAAAATTTTTCGACCTCAAAATGTCATAAAAAACGTCATAGTATAGTATGGCTTTTTTTTCGGCCAAAAAAAGTCAAAAAATTTTTCGACCTCAAAATGTCATAAAAAACGTCATAGTATAGTATGGCGTTTTTTTCGGCCAAAAAAAGTCAAAAATTTTTTCGACCTCAAAATGTCATAAAAAACGTCATAGTATAGTATGGCGTTTTTTTCGGCCAAAAAAAAGTCAAAATTTTTTTCGACCTCAAAATGTCATAAAAAACGTCATAGTATAGTAAGGCGTTTTTTTCGGCCAAAAAAAGTCAAAATTTTTTTCGACCTCAAAATGTCATTAAAAACGTCATAGTATAGTATGGCGTTTTTTTCGGACAAAAAAAGTCAAAATTTTTTTCGACCTCAAATTGTCATAAAAAACGTCATAGTATAGTATGGCGTCAAAATCGGCCAAAAAAAGTCAAAATTTTTTTCGACCTCAAAATGTCATAAAAAACGTCATAGTATAGTATGGCGTTTTTTTCGGACAAAAAAAGTCAAAATTTTTTTCGACCTCAAAATGTCATAAAAAACGTCATAGTATAGTAAGGCGTTTTTTTCGGCCAAAAAAAGTCAACATTTTTTTCGACCTCAAAATGTCATAAAAAACGTCATAGTATAGTATGGCGTTTTTTTCGGACAAAAAAAGTCAAAATTTTTTTGGACCTCAAAATGTCATAAAAAACGTCATAGTATAGTATGGCGTTTTTTTCGGCCAAAAAAAGTCAAAAAAAAAATTGACCTCAAAATGTCATAAAAAACGTCATAGTATAGTAAGGCGTTTTTTTCGGCCAAAAAAAGTCAAAAATTTTTTCGACCTCAAAATGTCATAAAAAACGTCATAGTATAGTATGGCGTTTTTTTCGGACAAAAAAAGTCAAAATTTTTTTGGACCTCAAAATGTCATAAAAAACGTCATAGTATAGTATGGCGTTTTTTTCGGCCAAAAAAAGTCAAAATTTTTTTCGACCTCAAAATGTCATAAAAAACGTCATAGTATAGTATGGCTTTTTTTTTCGGCCAAAAAAAGTCAAAAATTTTTTTGACCTCAAAAAGTCATAAAAAACGTCATAGTATAGTAAGGCGTTTTTTTTCGGCCAAAAAAAGTCAAAATTTTTTTCGACCTCAAAATGTCATAAAAAACGTCATAGTATAGTAAGGCGTTTTTTTCGGCCAAAAAAAGTCAACATTTTTTTCGACCTCAAAATGTCATAAAAAACGTCATAGTATAGTATGGCTTTTTTTTCGGCCAAAAAAAGTCAAAATTTTTTCGACCTCAAAAAGTCATAAAAAACGTCATAGTATAGTAAGGCGTTTTTTTTCGGCCAAAAAAAGTCAAAATTTTTTTCGACCTCAAAATGTCATAAAAAACGTCGTAGTATAGTATGGCGTTTTTTTTCGGACAAAAAAAGTCAAAAAAAAAATTGACCTCAAAATGTCATAAAAAACGTCATAGTATAGTATGGCGTTTTTTTCGGCCAAAAAAAGTAAAAAAAAAAATTGACCTCAAAATGTCATAAAAAACGTCATAGTATAGTAAGGCGTTTTTTTCGGCCAAAAAAAGTCAAAATTTTTTTCGACCTCAAAATGTCATAAAAAACGTCATAGTATAGTATGGCGTTTTTTTCGGACAAAAAAAGTCAAAAAAAAATTGACCTCAAAATGTCATAAAAAACGTCACAGTATAGTATGGCGTTTTTTTCGGCCAAAAAAAGTCAAAAAAAAAATTGACCTCAAAATGTCATAAAAAACGTCACAGTATAGTAAGGCGTTTTTTTCGGCCAAAAAAAGTCAAAAAAAAAATTGACCTCAAAATGTCATAAAAAACGTCATAGTATAGTAAGGCGTTTTTTTCGGCCAAAAAAAGTCAAAATTTTTTTCGACCTCAAAATGTCATTAAAAACGTCATAGTATAGTATGGCGTTTTTTTCGGCCAAAAAAAGTCAAATTTTTTTTCGACCTCAAAATGTCATAAAAAACGTCATAGTATAGTATGGCGTTTTTTCGGCCAAAAAAAGTCAAATTTTTTTTCGACCTCAAAATGTCATAAAAAACGTCATAGTATAGTATGGCGTTTTTTTCGGACAAAAAAAGTCAAAATTTTTTTCGACCTCAAAATGTCATAAAAAACGTCAGTATAGTATGGCGTTTTTTTCGGCCAAAAAAAGTCAAAAAAAAAATTGACCTCAAAATGTCATAAAAAAACGTCATAGTATAGTAAGGCGTTTTTTTCGGACAAAAAAAGTCAAAAATTTTTTCGACCTCAAAATGTCATAAAAAACGTCATAGTATAGTATGGCGTTTTTTTCGGACAAAAAAAGTCAAAATTTTTTTCGACCTCAAAATGTCATAAAAAACGTCATAGTATAGTATGGCTTTTTTTTCGGACAAAAAAAGTCAAAAATTTTTTCGACCTCAAAATGTCATAAAAAACGTCATAGTATAGTATGGCGTTTTTTTCCGCCAAAAAAAGTCAAAATTTTTTTCGACCTCAAAATGTCATAAAAAACGTCATAGTATAGTATGGCGTCAAAATCGGCCAAAAAAAGTCAAAATTTTTTTCGACCTCAAAATGTCATAAAAAACGTCGTAGTATAGTATGGCGTTTTTTTTTCGGACAAAAAAAGTCAAAAAAAAAATTGACCTCAAAATGTCATAAAAAACGTCATAGTATAGTATGGCGTTTTTTTTCGGCCAAAAAAAGTCAAAAAAAAAATTGACCTCAAAATGTCATAAAAAACGTCATAGTATAGTAAGGCGTTTTTTTCGGCCAAAAAAAGTCAAAATTTTTTTCGACCTCAAAATGTCATAAAAAACGTCATAGTATAGTATGGCGTTTTTTTCGGACAAAAAAAGTCAAAATTTTTTTCGACCTCAAATTGTCATAAAAAACGTCATAGTATAGTATGGCGTCAAAATCGGCCAAAAAAAGTCAAAATTTTTTTCGACCTCAAAATGTCATAAAAAACGTCATAGTATAGTATGGTGTTTTTTTCGGACAAAAAAAGTCAAAATTTTTTTCGACCTCAAAATGTCATAAAAAACATCATAGTATAGTATGGCGTTTTTTTCGGCCAAAAAAAGTCAACATTTTTTTCGACCTCAAAATGTCATAAAAAACGTCATAGTATAGTATGGCGTTTTTTTCGGACAAAAAAAGTCAAAAATTTTTTCGACCTCAAAATGTCATAAAAAACGTCATAGTATAGTATGGCGTTTTTTTCGGACAAAAAAAGTCAAAAAAAAAATTGACCTCAAAATGTCATAAAAACGTCATAGTATAGTATGGCGTTTTTTTCGGCCAAAAAAAGTCAAAAAAAAAATTGACCTCAAAATGTCATAAAAAACGTCATAGTATAGTAAGGCGTTTTTTTCGGCCAAAAAAAGTCAAAATTTTTTTCGACCTCAAAATGTCATTAAAAACGTCATAGTATAGTATGGCGTTTTTTTCGGCCAAAAAAAGTCAAATTTTTTTTCGACCTCAAAATGTCATAAAAAACGTCATAGTATAGTATGGCGTTTTTTTCGGACAAAAAAAGTCAAAATTTTTTTCGACCTCAAAATGTCATAAAAAACGTCATAGTATAGTATGGCTTTTTTTTCGGACAAAAAAAGTCAAAAATTTTTTCGACCTCAAAATGTCATAAAAAACGTCATAGTATAGTATGGCGTTTTTTTCCGCCAAAAAAAGTCAAAATTTTTTTCGACCTCAAAATGTCATAAAAAACGTCATAGTATAGTATGGCGTCAAAATCGGCCAAAAAAAGTCAAAATTTTTTTCGACCTCAAAATGTCATAAAAAACGTCATAGTATAGTATGGCGTTTTTTTCGGCCAAAAAAAGTCAAATTTTTTTTCGACCTCAAAATGTCATAAAAAACGTCATAGTATAGTATGGCGTTTTTTTCGGCCAAAAAAAGTCAAATTTTTTTTCGACCTCAAAATGTCATAAAAAACGTCATAGTATAGTATGGCTTTTTTTTCGGACAAAAAAAGTCAAAATTTTTTCGACCTCAAAAAGTCATAAAAAACGTCATAGTATAGTAAGGCGTTTTTTTCGGACAAAAAAAGTCAAAATTTTTTTCGACCTCAAAATGTCATAAAAAACGTCGTAGTATAGTATGGCGTTTTTTTTCGGACAAAAAAAGTCAAAAAAAAAATTGACCTCAAAATGTCATAAAAAACGTCATAGTATAGTATGGCGTTTTTTTCGGCCAAAAAAAGTCAAAATTTTTTTCGACCTCAAAATGTCATAAAAAACGTCATAGTATAGTATGGCGTTTTTTTCGGACAAAAAAAGTCAAAATTTTTTTCGACCTCAAATTGTCATAAAAAACGTCATAGTATAGTATGGCGTCAAAATCGGCCAAAAAAAGTCAAAATTTTTTTCGACCTCAAAATGTCATAAAAAACGTCATAGTATAGTATGGTGTTTTTTTCGGACAAAAAAAGTCAAAATTTTTTTCGACCTCAAAATGTCATAAAAAACATCATAGTATAGTATGGCGTTTTTTTCGGCCAAAAAAAGTCAACATTTTTTTCGACCTCAAAATGTCATAAAAAACGTCATAGTATAGTATGGCGTTTTTTTCGGACAAAAAAAGTCAAAATTTTTTTCGACCTCAAAATGTCATAAAAAACGTCATAGTATAGTATGGCGTTTTTTTCGGACAAAAAAAGTCAAAAAAAAAATTGACCTCAAAATGTCATAAAAACGTCATAGTATAGTATGGCGTTTTTTTCGGCCAAAAAAAGTCAAAATTTTTTTCGACCTCAAAATGTCATAAAAAACGTCATAGTATAGTATGGCGTTTTTTTCGGCCAAAAAAAGTCAAAATTTTTTTCGACCTCAAAATGTCATAAAAAAACGTCATAGTATAGTATGGCGTTTTTTTCGGCCAAAAAAAGTCAAAAAAAAAATTGACCTCAAAATGTCATAAAAAACGTCATAGTATAGTAAGGCGTTTTTTTCGGCCAAAAAAAGTCAAATTTTTTTTCGACCTCAAAATGTCATAAAAAACGTCATAGTATAGTATGGCGTTTTTTTCGGACAAAAAAAGTCAAAATTTTTTTGGACCTCAAAATTTCATAAAAAACGTCATAGTATAGTATGGCGTTTTTTTCGGCCAAAAAAAGTCAAAATTTTTTTCGACCTCAAAATGTCATAAAAAACGTCATAGTATAGTAAGGCGTTTTTTTCGGCCAAAAAAAGTCAAAATTTTTTTCGACCTCAAAATGTCATTAAAAACGTCATAGTATAGTATGGCGTTTTTTTCGGACAAAAAAAGTCAAAATTTTTTTCGACCTCAAATTGTCATAAAAAACGTCATAGTATAGTATGGCGTCAAAATCGGCCAAAAAAAGTCAAAATTTTTTTCGACCTCAAAATGTCATAAAAAACGTCATAGTATAGTATGGCGTTTTTTTCGGACAAAAAAAGTCAAAATTTTTTTCGACCTCAAAATGTCATAAAAAACGTCATAGTATAGTAAGGCGTTTTTTTCGGCCAAAAAAAGTCAACATTTTTTTCGACCTCAAAATGTCATAAAAAACGTCATAGTATAGTATGGCGTTTTTTTCGGACAAAAAAAGTCAAAATTTTTTTCGACCTCAAAATGTCATAAAAAACGTCATAGTATAGTATGGCGTTTTTTTCGGCCAAAAAAAGTCAAAAAAAAAATTGACCTCAAAATGTCATAAAAAACGTCATAGTATAGTAAGGCGTTTTTTTCGGCCAAAAAAAGTCAAAAATTTTTTCGACCTCAAAATGTCATAAAAAACGTCATAGTATAGTATGGCGTTTTTTTCGGACAAAAAAAGTCAAAATTTTTTTCGACCTCAAAATGTCATAAAAAACGTCATAGTATAGTATGGCGTTTTTTTCGGCCAAAAAAAGTCAAAATTTTTTTCGACCTCAAAATGTCATAAAAAACGTCATAGTATAGTATGGCTTTTTTTTCGGCCAAAAAAAGTCAAAAATTTTTTTGACCTCAAAAAGTCATAAAAAACGTCATAGTATAGTAAGGCGTTTTTTTTCGGCCAAAAAAAGTCAAAATTTTTTTCGACCTCAAAATGTCATAAAAAACGTCATAGTATAGTAAGGCGTTTTTTTCGGCCAAAAAAAGTCAACATTTTTTTCGACCTCAAAATGTCATAAAAAACGTCATAGTATAGTATGGCGTTTTTTTCGGACAAAAAAAGTCAAAAATTTTTTCGACCTCAAAATGTCATAAAAAACGTCATAGTATAGTATGGCGTTTTTTTCGGACAAAAAAAGTCAAAATTTTTTTCGACCTCAAAATGTCATAAAAAACGTCATAGTATAGTATGGCTTTTTTTTCGGCCAAAAAAAGTCAAAAAATTTTTCGACCTCAAAATGTCATAAAAAACGTCATAGTATAGTATGGCTTTTTTTTCGGCCAAAAAAAGTCAAAAAATTTTTCGACCTCAAAATGTCATAAAAAACGTCATAGTATAGTATGGCGTTTTTTTCGGCCAAAAAAAGTCAAAAATTTTTTCGACCTCAAAATGTCATAAAAAACGTCATAGTATAGTATGGCGTTTTTTTCGGACAAAAAAAGTCAAAATTTTTTTCGACCTCAAAATGTCATAAAAAACGTCATAGTATAGTATGGCGTTTTTTTCGGACAAAAAAAGTCAAAATTTTTTTCGACCTCAAAATGTCATAAAAAACGTCATAGTATAGTAAGGCGTTTTTTTCGGCCAAAAAAAGTCAAAATTTTTTTCGACCTCAAAATGTCATAAAAAACGTCATAGTATAGTATGGCGTTTTTTTCGGACAAAAAAAGTCAAAAAATTTTTTCGACCTCAAAATGTCATAAAAAACGTCATAGTATAGTATGGCTTTTTTTTCGGACAAAAAAAGTCAAATTTTTTTTCGACCTCGAAATGTCATAAAAAACGTCATAGTATAGTATGACGTCAAAATCGGCCAAAAAAAGTCAAAATTTTTTTCGACCTCAAAATGTCATAAAAAACGTCATAGTATAGTATGGCGTTTTTTTTCGGACAAAAAAAGTCAAAATTTTTTTCGACCTCAAAATGTCATAAAAAACATCATAGTATAGTATGGCGTTTTTTTCGGCCAAAAAAAGTCAACATTTTTTTCGACCTCAAAATGTCATAAAAAACGTCATAGTATAGTATGGCGTTTTTTTCGGACAAAAAAAGTCAAAATTTTTTTCGACCTCAAAATGTCATAAAAAACGTCATAGTATAGTATGGCGTTTTTTTCGGACAAAAAAAGTCAAAAAAAAAATTGACCTCAAAATGTCATAAAAACGTCATAGTATAGTATGGCGTTTTTTTCGGCCAAAAAAAGTCAAATTTTTTTTCGACCTCAAAATGTCATAAAAAAAGTCATAGTATAGTATGGCGTTTTTTTCGGACAAAAAAAGTCAAAATTTTTTTGGACCTCAAAATTTCATAAAAAACGTCATAGTATAGTATGGCGTTTTTTTCGGCCAAAAAAAGTCAAAATTTTTTTCGACCTCAAAATGTCATAAAAAACGTCATAGTATAGTAAGGCGTTTTTTTCGGCCAAAAAAAGTCAAAATTTTTTTCGACCTCAAAATGTCATAAAAAACGTCATAGTATAGTATGGCTTTTTTTTCGGCCAAAAAAAGTCAAAAAATTTTTCGACCTCAAAATGTCATAAAAAACGTCATAGTATAGTATGGCTTTTTTTTCGGCCAAAAAAAGTCAAAAAATTTTTCGACCTCAAAATGTCATAAAAAACGTCATAGTATAGTATGGCGTTTTTTTCGGACAAAAAAAGTCAAAAATTTTTTCGACCTCAAAATGTCATAAAAAACGTCATAGTATAGTATGGCGTTTTTTTCGGACAAAAAAAGTCAAAATTTTTTTCGACCTCAAAATGTCATAAAAAACGTCATAGTATAGTATGGCGTTTTTTTCGGACAAAAAAAGTCAAAATTTTTTTCGACCTCAAAATGTCATAAAAAACGTCATAGTATAGTAAGGCGTTTTTTTCGGCCAAAAAAAGTCAAAATTTTTTTCGACCTCAAAATGTCATAAAAAACGTCATAGTATAGTATGGCGTTTTTTTCGGACAAAAAAAGTCAAAAAATTTTTTCGACCTCAAAATGTCATAAAAAACGTCATAGTATAGTATGGCGTTTTTTTCGGACAAAAAAAGTCAAAAAAAAAATTGACCTCAAAATGTCATAAAAAACGTCATAGTATAGTAAGGCGTTTTTTTCGGCCAAAAAAAGTCAAATTTTTTTTCGACCTCAAAATGTCATAAAAAACGTCATAGTATAGTATGGCGTCAAAATCGGCCAAAAAAAGTCAAAATTTTTTTCGACCTCAAAATTTCATAAAAAACGTCATAGTATAGTATGGCGTTTTTTTCGGACAAAAAAAGTCAAAATTTTTTTCGACCTCAAAATGTCATAAAAAACGTCATAGTATAGTATGGCGTTTTTTTCGGACAAAAAAAGTCAAAAAAAAAAATTGACCTCAAAATGTCATAAAAAACGTCATAGTATAGTATGGCGTTTTTTTCGGCCAAAAAAAGTCAAAATTTTTTTCGACCTCAAAATGTCATAAAAAACGTCATAGTATAGTATGGCGTTTTTTTCGGCCAAAAAAAGTCAAAATTTTTTTCGACCTCAAAATGTCATAAAAAACGTCATAGTATAGTATGGCGTTTTTTTCGGCCAAAAAAAGTCAAAAAAAAAATTGACCTCAAAATGTCATAAAAAACGTCATAGTATAGTAAGGCGTTTTTTTCGGCCAAAAAAAGTCAAATTTTTTTTCGACCTCAAAATGTCATAAAAAACGTCATAGTATAGTATGGCGTTTTTTTCGGACAAAAAAAGTCAAAATTTTTTTGGACCTCAAAATTTCATAAAAAACGTCATAGTATAGTATGGCGTTTTTTCGGCCAAAAAAAGTCAAAATTTTTTTCGACCTCAAAATGTCATAAAAAACGTCATAGTATAGTAAGGCGTTTTTTTCGGCCAAAAAAAGTCAAAATTTTTTTCGACCTCAAAATGTCATTAAAAACGTCATAGTATAGTATGGCGTTTTTTTCGGACAAAAAAAGTCAAAATTTTTTTCGACCTCAAATTGTCATAAAAAACGTCATAGTATAGTATGGCGTCAAAATCGGCCAAAAAAAGTCAAAATTTTTTTCGACCTCAAAATGTCATAAAAAACGTCATAGTATAGTATGGCGTTTTTTTCGGACAAAAAAAGTCAAAATTTTTTTCGACCTCAAAATGTCATAAAAAACGTCATAGTATAGTAAGGCGTTTTTTTCGGCCAAAAAAAGTCAACATTTTTTTCGACCTCAAAATGTCATAAAAAACGTCATAGTATAGTATGGCGTTTTTTTCGGACAAAAAAAGTCAAAATTTTTTTCGACCTCAAAATGTCATAAAAAACGTCATAGTATAGTATGGCGTTTTTTTCGGCCAAAAAAAGTCAAAAAAAAAATTGACCTCAAAATGTCATAAAAAACGTCATAGTATAGTAAGGCGTTTTTTTCGGCCAAAAAAAGTCAAAAATTTTTTCGACCTCAAAATGTCATAAAAAACGTCATAGTATAGTATGGCGTTTTTTTCGGACAAAAAAAGTCAAAATTTTTTTGGACCTCAAAATGTCATAAAAAACGTCATAGTATAGTATGGCGTTTTTTTCGGCCAAAAAAAGTCAAAATTTTTTTCGACCTCAAAATGTCATAAAAAACGTCATAGTATAGTATGGCTTTTTTTTCGGCCAAAAAAAGTCAAAAATTTTTTTGACCTCAAAAAGTCATAAAAAACGTCATAGTATAGTAAGGCGTTTTTTTCGGCCAAAAAAAGTCAAAATTTTTTTCGACCTCAAAATGTCATAAAAAACGTCATAGTATAGTAAGGCGTTTTTTTCGGCCAAAAAAAGTCAACATTTTTTTCGACCTCAAAATGTCATAAAAAACGTCATAGTATAGTATGGCGTTTTTTTCGGACAAAAAAAGTCAAAAATTTTTTCGACCTCAAAATGTCATAAAAAACGTCATAGTATAGTATGGCGTTTTTTTCGGACAAAAAAAGTCAAAATTTTTTTCGACCTCAAAATGTCATAAAAAACGTCATAGTATAGTATGGCTTTTTTTTCGGCCAAAAAAAGTCAAAAAATTTTTCGACCTCAAAATGTCATAAAAAACGTCATAGTATAGTATGGCTTTTTTTTCGGCCAAAAAAAGTCAAAAAATTTTTCGACCTCAAAATGTCATAAAAAACGTCATAGTATAGTATGGCGTTTTTTTCGGCCAAAAAAAGTCAAAAATTTTTTCGACCTCAAAATGTCATAAAAAACGTCATAGTATAGTATGGCGTTTTTTTCGGACAAAAAAAGTCAAAATTTTTTTCGACCTCAAAATGTCATAAAAAACGTCATAGTATAGTATGGCGTTTTTTTCGGACAAAAAAAGTCAAAATTTTTTTCGACCTCAAAATGTCATAAAAAACGTCATAGTATAGTATGGCGTTTTTTTCGGACAAAAAAAGTCAAAAAATTTTTTCGACCTCAAAATGTCATAAAAAACGTCATAGTATAGTATGGCTTTTTTTTCGGACAAAAAAAGTCAAATTTTTTTTCGACCTCGAAATGTCATAAAAAACGTCATAGTATAGTATGACGTCAAAATCGGCCAAAAAAAGTCAAAATTTTTTTCGACCTCAAAATGTCATAAAAAACGTCATAGTATAGTATGGTGTTTTTTTTCGGACAAAAAAAGTCAAAATTTTTTTCGACCTCAAAATGTCATAAAAAACATCATAGTATAGTATGGCGTTTTTTTCGGCCAAAAAAAGTCAACATTTTTTTCGACCTCAAAATGTCATAAAAAACGTCATAGTATAGTATGGCGTTTTTTTCGGACAAAAAAAGTCAAAATTTTTTTCGACCTCAAAATGTCATAAAAAACGTCATAGTATAGTATGGCGTTTTTTTCGGACAAAAAAAGTCAAAAAAAAAATTGACCTCAAAATGTCATAAAAACGTCATAGTATAGTATGGCGTTTTTTTCGGCCAAAAAAAGTCAAATTTTTTTTCGACCTCAAAATGTCATAAAAAAAGTCATAGTATAGTATGGCGTTTTTTTCGGACAAAAAAAGTCAAAATTTTTTTGGACCTCAAAATTTCATAAAAAACGTCATAGTATAGTATGGCGTTTTTTTCGGCCAAAAAAAGTCAAAATTTTTTTCGACCTCAAAATGTCATAAAAAACGTCATAGTATAGTAAGGCGTTTTTTTCGGCCAAAAAAAGTCAAAATTTTTTTCGACCTCAAAATGTCATAAAAAACGTCATAGTATAGTATGGCTTTTTTTTCGGCCAAAAAAAGTCAAAAAATTTTTCGACCTCAAAATGTCATAAAAAACGTCATAGTATAGTATGGCTTTTTTTTCGGCCAAAAAAAGTCAAAAAATTTTTCGACCTCAAAATGTCATAAAAAACGTCATAGTATAGTATGGCGTTTTTTTCGGCCAAAAAAAGTCAAAAATTTTTTCGACCTCAAAATGTCATAAAAAACGTCATAGTATAGTATGGCGTTTTTTTCGGACAAAAAAAGTCAAAATTTTTTTCGACCTCAAAATGTCATAAAAAACGTCATAGTATAGTATGGCGTTTTTTTCGGACAAAAAAAGTCAAAATTTTTTTCGACCTCAAAATGTCATAAAAAACGTCATAGTATAGTAAGGCGTTTTTTTCGGCCAAAAAAAGTCAAAATTTCTTTCGACCTCAAAATGTCATAAAAAACGTCATAGTATAGTATGGCGTTTTTTTCGGACAAAAAAAGTCAAAAAATTTTTTCGACCTCAAAATGTCATAAAAAACGTCATAGTATAGTATGGCGTTTTTTTCGGACAAAAAAAGTCAAAAAAAAAATTGACCTCAAAATGTCATAAAAAACGTCATAGTATAGTAAGGCGTTTTTTTCGGCCAAAAAAAGTCAAATTTTTTTTCGACCTCAAAATGTCATAAAAAACGTCATAGTATAGTATGGCGTCAAAATCGGCCAAAAAAAGTCAAAATTTTTTTCGACCTCAAAATTTCATAAAAAACGTCATAGTATAGTATGGCGTTTTTTTCGGACAAAAAAAGTCAAAATTTTTTTCGACCTCAAAATGTCATAAAAAACGTCATAGTATAGTATGGCGTTTTTTTCGGACAAAAAAAGTCAAAAAAAAAAATTGACCTCAAAATGTCATAAAAAACGTCATAGTATAGTATGGCGTTTTTTTCGGCCAAAAAAAGTCAAAATTTTTTTCGACCTCAAAATGTCATAAAAAACGTCATAGTATAGTATGGCGTTTTTTTCGGCCAAAAAAAGTCAAAATTTTTTTCGACCTCAAAATGTCATAAAAAACGTCATAGTATAGTATGGCGTTTTTTTCGGCCAAAAAAAGTCAAAAAAAAAATTGACCTCAAAATGTCATAAAAAACGTCATAGTATAGTAAGGCGTTTTTTTCGGCCAAAAAAAGTCAAATTTTTTTTCGACCTCAAAATGTCATAAAAAACGTCATAGTATAGTATGGCGTTTTTTTCGGACAAAAAAAGTCAAAATTTTTTTGGACCTCAAAATTTCATAAAAAACGTCATAGTATAGTATGGCGTTTTTTCGGCCAAAAAAAGTCAAAATTTTTTTCGACCTCAAAATGTCATAAAAAACGTCATAGTATAGTAAGGCGTTTTTTTCGGCCAAAAAAAGTCAAAATTTTTTTCGACCTCAAAATGTCATTAAAAACGTCATAGTATAGTATGGCGTTTTTTTCGGACAAAAAAAGTCAAAATTTTTTTCGACCTCAAATTGTCATAAAAAACGTCATAGTATAGTATGGCGTCAAAATCGGCCAAAAAAAGTCAAAATTTTTTTCGACCTCAAAATGTCATAAAAAACGTCATAGTATAGTATGGCGTTTTTTTCGGACAAAAAAAGTCAAAATTTTTTTCGACCTCAAAATGTCATAAAAAACGTCATAGTATAGTAAGGCGTTTTTTTCGGCCAAAAAAAGTCAACATTTTTTTCGACCTCAAAATGTCATAAAAAACGTCATAGTATAGTATGGCGTTTTTTTCGGACAAAAAAAGTCAAAATTTTTTTCGACCTCAAAATGTCATAAAAAACGTCATAGTATAGTATGGCGTTTTTTTCGGCCAAAAAAAGTCAAAAAAAAAATTGACCTCAAAATGTCATAAAAAACGTCATAGTATAGTAAGGCGTTTTTTTCGGCCAAAAAAAGTCAAAAATTTTTTCGACCTCAAAATGTCATAAAAAACGTCATAGTATAGTATGGCGTTTTTTTCGGACAAAAAAAGTCAAAATTTTTTTGGACCTCAAAATGTCATAAAAAACGTCATAGTATAGTATGGCGTTTTTTTCGGCCAAAAAAAGTCAAAATTTTTTTCGACCTCAAAATGTCATAAAAAACGTCATAGTATAGTATGGCTTTTTTTTCGGCCAAAAAAAGTCAAAAATTTTTTTGACCTCAAAAAGTCATAAAAAACGTCATAGTATAGTAAGGCGTTTTTTTCGGCCAAAAAAAGTCAAAATTTTTTTCGACCTCAAAATGTCATAAAAAACGTCATAGTATAGTAAGGCGTTTTTTTCGGCCAAAAAAAGTCAACATTTTTTTCGACCTCAAAATGTCATAAAAAACGTCATAGTATAGTATGGCGTTTTTTTCGGACAAAAAAAGTCAAAAATTTTTTCGACCTCAAAATGTCATAAAAAACGTCATAGTATAGTATGGCGTTTTTTTCGGACAAAAAAAGTCAAAATTTTTTTCGACCTCAAAATGTCATAAAAAACGTCATAGTATAGTATGGCTTTTTTTTCGGCCAAAAAAAGTCAAAAAATTTTTCGACCTCAAAATGTCATAAAAAACGTCATAGTATAGTATGGCTTTTTTTTCGGCCAAAAAAAGTCAAAAAATTTTTCGACCTCAAAATGTCATAAAAAACGTCATAGTATAGTATGGCGTTTTTTTCGGCCAAAAAAAGTCAAAAATTTTTTCGACCTCAAAATGTCATAAAAAACGTCATAGTATAGTATGGCGTTTTTTTCGGACAAAAAAAGTCAAAATTTTTTTCGACCTCAAAATGTCATAAAAAACGTCATAGTATAGTATGGCGTTTTTTTCGGACAAAAAAAGTCAAAATTTTTTTCGACCTCAAAATGTCATAAAAAACGTCATAGTATAGTATGGCGTTTTTTTCGGACAAAAAAAGTCAAAAAATTTTTTCGACCTCAAAATGTCATAAAAAACGTCATAGTATAGTATGGCTTTTTTTTCGGACAAAAAAAGTCAAATTTTTTTTCGACCTCGAAATGTCATAAAAAACGTCATAGTATAGTATGACGTCAAAATCGGCCAAAAAAAGTCAAAATTTTTTTCGACCTCAAAATGTCATAAAAAACGTCATAGTATAGTATGGTGTTTTTTTTCGGACAAAAAAAGTCAAAATTTTTTTCGACCTCAAAATGTCATAAAAAACATCATAGTATAGTATGGCGTTTTTTTCGGCCAAAAAAAGTCAACATTTTTTTCGACCTCAAAATGTCATAAAAAACGTCATAGTATAGTATGGCGTTTTTTTCGGACAAAAAAAGTCAAAATTTTTTTCGACCTCAAAATGTCATAAAAAACGTCATAGTATAGTATGGCGTTTTTTTCGGACAAAAAAAGTCAAAAAAAAAATTGACCTCAAAATGTCATAAAAACGTCATAGTATAGTATGGCGTTTTTTTCGGCCAAAAAAAGTCAAATTTTTTTTCGACCTCAAAATGTCATAAAAAAAGTCATAGTATAGTATGGCGTTTTTTTCGGACAAAAAAAGTCAAAATTTTTTTGGACCTCAAAATTTCATAAAAAACGTCATAGTATAGTATGGCGTTTTTTTCGGCCAAAAAAAGTCAAAATTTTTTTCGACCTCAAAATGTCATAAAAAACGTCATAGTATAGTAAGGCGTTTTTTTCGGCCAAAAAAAGTCAAAATTTTTTTCGACCTCAAAATGTCATAAAAAACGTCATAGTATAGTATGGCTTTTTTTTCGGCCAAAAAAAGTCAAAAAATTTTTCGACCTCAAAATGTCATAAAAAACGTCATAGTATAGTATGGCTTTTTTTTCGGCCAAAAAAAGTCAAAAAATTTTTCGACCTCAAAATGTCATAAAAAACGTCATAGTATAGTATGGCGTTTTTTTCGGCCAAAAAAAGTCAAAAATTTTTTCGACCTCAAAATGTCATAAAAAACGTCATAGTATAGTATGGCGTTTTTTTCGGACAAAAAAAGTCAAAATTTTTTTCGACCTCAAAATGTCATAAAAAACGTCATAGTATAGTATGGCGTTTTTTTCGGACAAAAAAAGTCAAAATTTTTTTCGACCTCAAAATGTCATAAAAAACGTCATAGTATAGTAAGGCGTTTTTTTCGGCCAAAAAAAGTCAAAATTTCTTTCGACCTCAAAATGTCATAAAAAACGTCATAGTATAGTATGGCGTTTTTTTCGGACAAAAAAAGTCAAAAAATTTTTTCGACCTCAAAATGTCATAAAAAACGTCATAGTATAGTATGGCGTTTTTTTCGGACAAAAAAAGTCAAAAAAAAAATTGACCTCAAAATGTCATAAAAAACGTCATAGTATAGTAAGGCGTTTTTTTCGGCCAAAAAAAGTCAAATTTTTTTTCGACCTCAAAATGTCATAAAAAACGTCATAGTATAGTATGGCGTCAAAATCGGCCAAAAAAAGTCAAAATTTTTTTCGACCTCAAAATTTCATAAAAAACGTCATAGTATAGTATGGCGTTTTTTTCGGACAAAAAAAGTCAAAATTTTTTTCGACCTCAAAATGTCATAAAAAACGTCATAGTATAGTATGGCGTTTTTTTCGGACAAAAAAAGTCAAAAAAAAAAATTGACCTCAAAATGTCATAAAAAACGTCATAGTATAGTATGGCGTTTTTTTCGGCCAAAAAAAGTCAAAATTTTTTTCGACCTCAAAATGTCATAAAAAACGTCATAGTATAGTATGGCGTTTTTTTCGGCCAAAAAAAGTCAAAATTTTTTTCGACCTCAAAATGTCATAAAAAACGTCATAGTATAGTATGGCGTTTTTTTCGGCCAAAAAAAGTCAAAAAAAAAATTGACCTCAAAATGTCATAAAAACGTCATAGTATAGTAAGGCGTTTTTTTCGGCCAAAAAAAGTCAAAATTTTTTTCGACCTCAAAATGTCATAAAAAACGTCATAGTATAGTATGGCGTTTTTTTCGGACAAAAAAAGTCAAAATTTTTTTGGACCTCAAAATTTCATAAAAAACGTCATAGTATAGTATGGCGTTTTTTCGGCCAAAAAAAGTCAAAATTTTTTTCGACCTCAAAATGTCATAAAAAACGTCATAGTATAGTAAGGCGTTTTTTTCGGCCAAAAAAAGTCAAAATTTTTTTCGACCTCAAAATGTCATAAAAAACGTCATAGTATAGTATGGCTTTTTTTTCGGCCAAAAAAAGTCAAAATTTTTTTCGACCTCAAAATGTCATAAAAAACGTCATAGTATAGTATGGCTTTTTTTTCGGCCAAAAAAAGTCAAAAATTTTTTCGACCTCAAAATGTCATAAAAAACGTCATAGTATAGTATGGCGTTTTTTTCGGCCAAAAAAAGTCAAAAATTTTTTCGACCTCAAAATGTCATAAAAAACGTCATAGTATAGTATGGCGTTTTTTTCGGCCAAAAAAAGTCAAAATTTTTTTCGACCTCAAAATGTCATAAAAAACGTCATAGTATAGTATGGCGTTTTTTTCGGACAAAAAAAGTCAAAATTTTTTTCGACCTCAAAATGTCATAAAAAACGTCATAGTATAGTAAGGCGTTTTTTTCGGCCAAAAAAAGTCAAAATTTTTTTCGACCTCAAAATGTCATAAAAAACGTCATAGTATAGTATGGCGTTTTTTTCGGACAAAAAAACTCAAAAATTTTTTTCGACCTCAGAATGTCATAAAAAACGTCATAGTATAGTATGGCTTTTTTTTCGGCCAAAAAAAGTCAAAAATTTTTTTGACCTCTAAAAGTCATAAAAAACGTCATAGTATAGTATGGCGTTTTTTTCGGCCAAAAAAAGTCAAAATTTTTTTCGACCTCAAAATGTCATAAAAAACGTCATAGTATAGTATGGCTTTTTTTTCGGCCAAAAAAAGTCAAAAATTTTTTCGACCTCAAAAAGTCATAAAAAACGTCATAGTATAGTAAGGCGTTTTTTTCGGACAAAAAAAGTCAAAATTTTTTTCGACCTCAAAATGTCATAAAAAACGTCATAGTATAGTATGGCGTTTTTTTCGGACAAAAAAAGTCAAAATTTTTTTCGACCTCAAAATGTCATAAAAAACGTCATAGTATAGTATGGCGTTTTTTTCGGCCAAAAAAAGTCAAAAAAAAAAATTGACCTCAAAATGTCATAAAAAATGTCATAGTATAGTATGGCGTTTTTTTCGGACAAAAAAAGTCCAAAAAAAAAATTGACCTCAAAATGTCATAAAAAACGTCACAGTATAGTATGGCGTTTTTTTCGGACAAAAAAAGTCAAAATTTTTTTCGACCTCAAATTGTCATAAAAAACGTCATAGTATAGTATGGCGTTTTTTTCGGCCAAAAAAAGTCAAAATTTTTTTCGACCTCAAAATGTCATAAAAAACGTCATAGTATAGTATGGCGTTTTTTTTCGGCCAAAAAAAGTCAAAATTTTTTTCGACCTCAAAATGTCATAAAAAACGTCATAGTATAGTAAGGCGTTTTTTTCGGCCAAAAAAAGTCAAAATTTTTTTCGACCTCAAAATGTCATAAAAAACGTCATAGTATAGTAAGGCGTTTTTCTCGGACAAAAAAAGTCAAAATTTTTTTCGACCTCAAAATGTCATAAAAAACGTCATAGTATAGTATGGCGTTTTTTTCGGACAAAAAAAGTCAAAATTTTTTTCGACCTCAAAATGTCATAAAAAACGTCATAGTATAGTATGGCTTTTTTTTCGGCCAAAAAAAGTCAAAATTTTTTTCGACCTCAAAATGTCATAAAAAACGTCATAGTATAGTATGGCGTTTTTTTCGGACAAAAAAAGTCAAAAAAAAAATTGACCTCAAAATGTCATAAAAAACGTCATAGTATAGTAAGGCGTTTTTTTCGGCCAAAAAAAGTCAAATTTTTTTTCGACCTCAAAATGTCATAAAAAACGTCATAGTATAGTATGGCGTTTTTTTCGGACAAAAAAAGTCAAAATTTTTTTCGACCTCAAAATTTCATAAAAAACATCATAGTATAGTATGGCGTTTTTTTCGGCCAAAAAAAGTCAAAATTTTTTCGACCTCAAAATGTCATAAAAAACGTCATAGTATAGTATGGCGTTTTTTTCGGCCAAAAAAAGTCAAAATTTTTTTCGACCTCAAAATGTCATAAAAAACGTCATAGTATAGTATGGCTTTTTTTTCGGCCAAAAAAAGTCAAAATTTTTTCGACCTCAAAAAGTCATAAAAAACGTCATAGTATAGTAAGGCGTCAAAATCGGACAAAAAAAGTCAAAAAAATTTTTGACCTCAAAATGTCGTAAAAAACGTCATAGTATAGTAAGGCGTCAAAATCGGACAAAAAAAGTCAAAAAAAATTTTGACCTCAAAATGTCGGAAAAAACGTCATAGTATAGTAAGGCGTCAAAATCGGACAAAAAAAGTCAAAAAATAATTTTGACCTCAAAATTTTTTTTGACCTCAAAATGTCGTAAAAAACGTCATAGTATAGTATGGCGTTTTTTTCGGACAAAAAAAGTCAAAAAAAAAATTGACCTCAAAATGTCATAAAAAACGTCATAGTATAGTAAGGCGTTTTTTTCGGCCAAAAAAAGTCAAATTTTTTTTCGACCTCAAAATGTCATAAAAAACGTCATAGTATAGTATGGCGTTTTTTTCGGACAAAAAAAGTCAAAATTTTTTTCGACCTCAAAATTTCATAAAAAACATCATAGTATAGTATGGCGTTTTTTTCGGCCAAAAAAAGTCAAAATTTTTTCGACCTCAAAATGTCATAAAAAACGTCATAGTATAGTATGGCGTTTTTTTCGGCCAAAAAAAGTCAAAATTTTTTTCGACCTCAAAATGTCATAAAAAACGTCATAGTATAGTATGGCTTTTTTTTCGGCCAAAAAAAGTCAAAATTTTTTCGACCTCAAAAAGTCATAAAAAACGTCATAGTATAGTAAGGCGTCAAAATCGGACAAAAAAAGTCAAAAAAATTTTTGACCTCAAAATGTCGTAAAAAACGTCATAGTATAGTAAGGCGTCAAAATCGGACAAAAAAAGTCAAAAAAAATTTTGACCTCAAAATGTCGGAAAAAACGTCATAGTATAGTAAGGCGTCAAAATCGGACAAAAAAAGTCAAAAAATAATTTTGACCTCAAAATTTTTTTTGACCTCAAAATGTCGTAAAAAACGTCATAGTATAGTAAGGCGTCAAAATCGGACAAAAAAAGTCAAAAAAATTTTTGACCTCAAAATGTCGTAAAAAACGTCATAGTATAGTAAGGCGTCAAAATCGGACAAAAAAAGTCAAAATTTTTTTTGACCTCAAAATGTCGTAAAAAACGTCATAGTATAGTAAGGCGTCAAAATCGGACAAAAAAAGTCAAAAAAATTTTTGACCTCAAAATGTCGTAAAAAACGTCATAGTATAGTAAGGCGTCAAAATCGGACAAAAAAAGTCAAAAAAAATTTTGACCTCAAAATGTCGTAAAAAACGTCATAGTATAGTAAGGCGTCAAAATCGGACAAAAAAAGTCAAAAAATAATTTTGACCTCAAAATTTTTTTTGACCTCAAAATGTCGCAAAAAACGTCATAGTATAGTAAGGCGTCAAAATCGGACAAAAAAAGTCAAAAAAATTTTTGACCTCAAAATGTCATAAAAAACGTCATAGTATAGTAAGGCGTTTTTTTCGGACAAAAAAAGTCAAAAATTTTTTTGACCTCAAAATGTCATAAAAAACGTCATAGTATAGTAAGGCGTCAAAATCGGACAAAAGTCAAAATTTTTTTGACCTCAAAATGTCATAAAAAACGTCATAGTATAGTAAGGCGTCAAATTCGACAAAAAAAGTCAAAAATTTTTTTGACCTCAAAATGTCATAAAAAACGTCATAGTATAGTAAGGCGTCAAATTCGACAAAAAAAGTCAAAAAATTTTGACCTCAAAATTTTTTTTGACCTCAAAATGTCGTAAAAAAGGTCATAGTATAGTGAGGCGTTTTTTTTCGGCCAAAAAAAGTCAAAAAAATTTTTGACCTCAAAATGTCATAAAAAACGTCATAGTATAGTAAGACGTTTTTTTCGGACAAAAAAAGTCAAAATTTTTTTTGACCTCAAAATGTCATAAAAAATGTCATAGTATAGTAAGGCGTCAAAATCGGACAAAAAAAGTCAAAATTTTTTTGACCTCAAAATGTCATAAAAAACGTCATAGTATAGTAAGGCGTCAAAATCGGAAAAAAAAGTCAAAATTTTTTTTGACCTCAAAATGTCGTAAAAAACGTCATAGTATAGTAAGGCGTCAAATTCAACAAAAAAAGTCAAAAAATTTTTTGACCTCAAAATGTCATAAAAAACGTCATAGTATAGTAAGGCGTCAAAATCGGACAACAAAAGTCAAAATTTTTCTTGACCTCAAAATGTCATAAAAAAAGTCATAGTATAGTAAGGCGTCAAAATCGGACAAAAAAAGTCAAAAACATTTTTGACCTCAAAATGTCATAAAAAACGTCATAGTATAGTAAGGCGTCAAAATCGGACAAAAAAAGTCAAAAATTTTTTTTGACCTCAAAATGTCGTAAAAAACGTCATAGTATATTAAGGCGTCAAAATCGGACAAAAAAAGTCAAAATTTTTCTTGACCTCAAAATGTCGTAAAAAATGTCATAGTATAGTAAGGCGTCAAAATTGGACAAAAAAAGTCAAAAAAAATTTTGACCTCAAAATGTCGTAAAAAACGTCATAGTATAGTAAGGCGCAAAATCGGACAAAAAAAGTCAAAATTTTAGTATGACCTTAAAATGTCATAAAAAACATCATAGTAAAGCAAGGCGTCAAAATATGCCAAAAAAAGTGAAGGGCGCCACCGCAGAGGGATGAAAGCCTCATGCGGCTCTGGAGCAGCAGGTACTTTACTGGGTGATTTAACGGTTTTGGCTTTATTTTCACTATGCTGTTCATGGTTTTATTGTGTTACTCTGTTCTGTTTTTAACTACTTGGCAATGTTTAATCTGTTTTATTTACTGATAAAGTTTTCTAACATTATTTATACAAGTGCTACATGTATCTCATTTCTTAACAAAGCCACACTTTACCGTGTTTTCTTTTTTTACTCAGTTGCTGGATAAAGTATAATGTGTGGACATTTGAGTTAATCCATCATGTCATGAATTGGAAGCTGTCAAATCTTTCATTTTGTGTGGAGATTGGTGTAGACATTTCTCAACCCATCTCTATATCAGTTATAAAAAGTGCAATAATTACTCAATTGCCTCTGAAATGAAAGAATCCTGGAGAGTTTGAAAGTACAGCAATTGATTAGAAAACAAAAAAATTAAATTAAGCTAATTCTAAATAAATCAGTCTTGTAATCATGTAGATATTTTGTAAAGAAATGTTTTATTTTTAGCTCGACCCGTACCACTCAAAAACTTGAGACAAAACTGTAGATATTTATGTGTAAAAAGCAAATTTCAATAAATGTGGTGGAAAGTGAAATTATATTTACAAAGTACAGTTTTGAGGTACTTTTACTGCAACTGCAATCCTTTTCACACTACTTTATATTTCTGCAATTTAGAAGAATATAAAAGAACATATTTTTTAGAAGAATATACTTTTTACTCCTGTACATTTACTTGACAGCTTTATTTACTTTTCAGACTAAAATTTTATTTTACATCAAAAATATTGTTCAAGATGAACATATCGTAGGTTATTATCAGTCACAGGGGCCAGTTTTCTGCATCATAATACTTGAGGTAAATTTAGCCTTTCTGTTTTAATTGAGCATTGTTACAGTGGTGAATTTATACTTTAAGTAAAGGATGAGAATAGTTCTTCCACCACTGCAAATGAAAGTTTTCAAACTATAAAAAAACATAAATCATATTATTATTAGTGCAGAACTGCTGCCTTCAATCTCAAGTAGGAATCTTTCTTGTACTCTTGTCCAGCACTGCCCTCTAGTGACTGAAAATCAGATAAAAAATGTCAAACCAAATCAATTAGAGTACAGTTAAACAAACATCTCACGCATGTTATTTTATCATTTTTCAGTTTGAAGTTTAATGTTAATTCCATGCTGTGTTTCAGTAAGAATACAGATGGTACTTGTGGCTCCGGTGAGAATATCCAGTAGTACAAATCAGATTCACGTTACACATACTGAACAGAAGGAAGAGAGGAAATGAGAGGAAAGAGACAGAGTTGTGATGAGGAAACCTGGAAGAGTCAGGGGAGTAAAGATACAGCAGGCCTCTATTTCCCAAACTTTTTTTTTTTTATATAGTGCCAATGCAAAACTGCATTACATTACAATCAAGAGTGTTGAGAATATCCCTCCCATACACACATACGAACGTTTTGTCTGCTAAAAAGCCATTACCTAACTATCTGCCATTAGCAAAAGCGCTACAGCCTCGCAGCACAATACTTGGTCCGAGAGTGGACAAGAAAAGAGGTCAGAGTGATGCTTGGAGAAGGGGGACATTCTGTAGTTTGTCATTTAAAAAAAAAGAAAAAAAAAGTGATGTGTTGAAGGAGCAGGTTTGGTAACCACAAAGTAAACAGGGCACTTAGTTCCTCCTAAAAGCTTTAACGCATCCCTTTTGAACCTTCCATCACCACTGTCTCAATTTGCAAACTGAAATGTTTAGAAACTGACTGCCTGACAGAAGCATGGACAACGTATTGTTCAGAAACACACATACACAGGGAAAAAAAAGTCAAACAGCAAAGTATTGTCTTTAAATAAACTCTTGCATATGTGTGTTACAAATACAGGCAAGCGTACTTGGCAACAGATGACACAGCAAAGTAAAGCAAAAATAAAAACAGTAAAAGGAGGACACGAACCTTAAAGGGTACAGATTTGCAAAAGGAGTCATCAAAAAAAAAAAAAAAAAAAAAAGAAAAGGTAAAACCCCAGGGGAGTGGAAATGACCCAAGCAGGCCGTGAGGAGAGACTGGGAGATGACGTGCATATGAGGAGAAAAGGCGAGACAGATGGTAGAAATGGAGGAAAAGGTAGAGAAAGAGTGTGGGCTGCAGTATAAACCCAGTTGAAAACTGTGGCTGGGGACAGGAGCTAGTGCTGGGAGGAGAGAAATAAGGGGGGAGGAGGGGGAGGAAGAGGAGGAGGAGGGCTCATCTTGTGTTGTTCAGTCTCACTGGGCCTCTTCCTCCGCATCTTGCAGTGCCTCTTTGTTCTGTTCTTCACCTGAGATAAAGACAAAAACATGGAACAGTCATGGAGGTTGCTCTTATCTTTCAATTCATGATAAGACTTTCAAAAGCAGCTAAATGTAGCTGTTACAAAAGGAAAACCTCAACCCTGTGAGCTTCCACGAGCTCGATCAGGAGGGAGCCCAGTTCCTAATGTCAGATGAACGAGCACCAAAGACAAAGATATTCTGACTTCTAGTCACAAATGTGGACCAAGCTCCAAAGACACTACACTTCCTGTAGTGCAGCTTAATAGAGTTAAGCTTCCTTTGTTTGGGGGAAAAAAAAAAGCACATGTGCCAAATGCAATGCTACACTAAACTTTGTGTGTAAAATTTGAAAATTTGGACCCAAATTATCTGTTATCTATTAAATTTTGCAGAGATACTTTCTGGTTTGACTTTAAATTTGCATACTTTTTATTTTTGATTATAATTTTTTTTTCCAAAGGGATGATGGACAATGTTTAACGAACAATAAAAGCTGACATTCAACGGACATTGTCCGAGAGCTAACTTTTATCTGCAATTCTTTGGGAGGTAAACAGAGTGAGTTAAAACACAGACACAATAACCACATACAATACCAAGGCAAGCTGGCAACAAATCATGTACAATATCACGTTACTATAAAAAAAAACTCTGTGAAAGTGTGTTGCTGAGATAAAGTTGGTGAGTGATACACTGTAGAACTACAGAAAGAAAAAAACTTGTGAATATTTCTGCTACTGGCAATCACAGTGTCATTTTCACATTTCTTCTCGTCTGACTGAAACTCAAAAATCCAAAGATATTTAGCTTAATTTCACTTTAGATAAAGAAAAAGCTGGAACTAAGTCTAAAACATGCAACTGGTGTTTTAGAGACTGACCATTTCACAAAAGGTGTGTGAGGCTGTGCACACGTGTACCGCTTCATACATGCCATGTAGAATTAAGACTGTACCCAAAGGAAGGTGCTGACAGGGTATCGATTTCAAACATCAGGATGATAATATTATCCTCTCTAAACCTAAAGGATATGCAATTTGTTTTACCACAAAACCACCCTGTGCAGTTCCATTATTTACAGAGTAAAGGAATGCAATCAGGGAAAAAAAATGCTCTGTCATCTGATGATTTATGCTCATTTCAAGGAGTGAAACTGAAATTCGGGTGAGTCCACGTCACTGAAAGAGATCTTTCTTTTAGAAGTGACTGGGATCAGCTCAGAAATCATCAGTGGATCAGTCAAGTAGAGCGACATGTTCACCACTGATTGTGTCAACATGCAGGCCTGTGACCAAGAGTTAATTCACAGTGTCTTTTTAACAAGCCCTGGTCAGATTTACTAAGGGGGTAAAATGCCTTGTGAACCTGTATAACTGGTTGCTTGGAAAGGTTTCCATAGAGACAGCACAGCCATCCGTGTAATGAAGAATTAAGAGGCACAAATAACAAAGGCTCAAGAATCCATCATGATTAAAATAGAAACCGTAACAGTGCTCATTAGCGCCACAGCAAACTGGGATGTGAGAAAGCCACAGGAGACGGAGCAGCAGCCTCACATGCTGTTACTGCAGTTTGTCCGTTGTATCACACTTCAGTAAGCTGTGTTCACAGGTTTCCATACTGCTGTAATGCCCCAGTGGGCTGCGTTCACTGATTCTGACGTGCAACGGTGAAAGGGCCAGGGTGTCCACAAGTTCTGTTCATTTTAAGGCTTTACAGTTCAATCTTTTTCCCACCATGGGTGAAAAGTTAACCTGTAAACTGGTTTCTGTTGACAATTCCCAATTAGATGTAAACCATGGATTCACAGGTACCTTTTTTTATTTTAATAGAGAGCCAAAGTTAAACCTGAATTTAAGAAAAACTACACTGACATTTGTAATATCATATAAACTGAATTAATATTTTCTCTGTGTTGTTTTTACTTTATTGAGTTAACAATCGTGCACAATTTAAACTTTCCCAGACTTGCGGACACCCCGGAGACACTGAAATATCTCTGTAACGCTTCAGCAGCTGGACTTTGTGCTGTGAGGAAGTTAGTGAGGGATGTGAGGGCAGTGAGACAGGTGTGCTCGCTTAAGGTGGGGAAAAAAAAAAGCCCATGACAGGAGGAACGACTTACAAAATACACTTCTATAATGGAGGAAGAGGGAAGGAAGAGGGCTGTCCTTAAGAATCTACAGGAGAACGAGGGAGAGAAGAGGAGTTAGAACAGAGTGTGAGAACTGAGCCTGAGAAAGAAAAGAGGGAGGAGTGCTTCTGATTTCAGAGGAAACACTGTGCTGAGAGGAAAGGTTAGGGAAAATGTTAGAGAGTTATTCTGTTGTCTGGATGCTGTTTGAGTGTATTAGCCTATGTACTTAAAGAATATTTCTGAAACCTTCTTGGCAAACTTGAAGACAACCATTCATTACTCATAGACACGTATCTCAGAAGCTGCAAACGAGCAGCTGGGGGGCTTGTAGGGAAAAAAAAATCAGCTTTAAAAAACAAGAAAATCTGTCAAAAGACAAATGACGGTGGCAGCGGGGAGCTAATCATCAGTATCACCCAGAGATGAACAGCCTGAGATAACACTGCTAGATTTTTTTGTCTATTCAAGCAGCTTTAACTAATGTCCTGAGGAGAAAGGAACTGCTCGCTCACCGTCTCCCTGCACGTCTGAGGTCCATAGTGTCAAGTTGTCACGTAGCAACTGCATGATAAGTGTTGAGTCCTTATAGCTTTCCTCGCTCAGCGTATCCAGTTCTGCAATGGCATTGTCAAATGCTTCCTTCGCCAGCCTATCAGCAGAGGGGATGCAAGACAACAAGGTCACACACGCATACAGTAAACAGGTGGATATATACTGTATACAAACAACGGTAATGTAACGTAAACACAGTGTGTACTGCATCTGTTCTACAGTGAGTGTCACCATGGACAGCATCTGTGTTTGATTCTGTTAACAACTGCAGCTGTGCAGAGGCAGTGAGGTGGTGTGTGTCCAAATGGAAATTAATAATCTGTTCCCAGTAAGAACTGGTTCCAAGTTGCCAGGTTCCTGAGAATCATTTAACTACAACATTCTCTGACAGCTTGAAAACACACTCCCAGGTTTCTTTTCATGTGGGATTTAAACCACAGCAGAAAGGAGAAGACGTTAAAACATGTGGATGGAATTAACCAAACTGGACAAAAATGGTAATGGACTTTTTCCTGATGCACGGACAAGTGCGGTTATGGATGTTTGGACTCTAGGGAGCAGAAAAAAAAACATCCAAAATGAGACGTTTCTGTCCACCTGATACATGCGATATTTATTCTGAAGTTTAAGAAAAATCACATCGCATAAAGTTGAACACACCAGTAAAACAGACATTAAATATTTACACTTACCGGCAAGCGCGGTCCGGCGAGTTGAGGATTTCATAATAGAAAACTGAAAAGTTAAGGGCCAATCCCAGACGAATGGGGTGCGTTGGAGGGAGTTCGATCATAGCGATGTCGCTAGCAGCTTTGTACGCTACCAAACTGTTCTCTGCTGCCTCCTTCCTGTCGTTGCCTGTGGCAAACTCTGCCAGGTACCTGTGGTAATCTCCCTTCCTGAGCACAAGGAGCAACACAGTCAGACTGACAGCTGCTTTCACACATGTGCTTTACAAACATATTATTACTAACAGTTAAAGTCTGGAGCACTGATAAAAATAAAATTACATCTGACAAATGTGTAGATTTGTATTAACAAACCAGCAGTACTGAGGTAAACGTCCTGCACTGTACAGTTTGGGGAAAATTAACAGTTATACTCCAAAACACACCTGAGATACTGAGCAGGGCTTTTAATATTAATACTGTTTAAGAGTGAGTATCCAAACATAGAGCTGTTGGTTTTCATCATTTATTAAAATGTACTATTGTTAATGCTTGGCTGATACACAGATGAAACAGTTTGACTTCATTCACTAAGACTTCAAGGTTTACTGAACATCTTGTCACATAATTTTTCATTAAAATATCATCTTAATGTGGGAGTCTTTATGGGTTCTAATTTTCCAAATACAGAATAAATCACTATGGTCCTCTTTCATCACTGTTTAAAAAAATATATTTAAAAAAAAGTGGTGGATTGGTCTCTTCATATCTGCTTGGCGTTGCTTTTATATACATATAAAAAACGGGAAGCTCAATAATACAGGCTGGAGAGTCTCATTTTCAACAAAAGCAACGCCAAGCTGATATGAAGAGACCAATCCACCTGAAGAGGAGAATATCAAGTGAACAGATTCGTAAAATATATCAGCATGTACTGCATGGATTGTACTGAGCTGAGAGAATAAAGAACCAAGTCTGAACAATCAGCCAGCATTTCACTACAGCAGACAGTTTACGACTGAACTCAAAACTCGAGCTTCATGTGATCAGAGAGTGTCTGGTAGGAGACAGCCAAATGAGATGCAGTGCAGAAAATGGAGGGTAAAATATTCTGATGACAGTTTCATCTGCTCGAAAGTTGAAGAGTTGAATCATCTATTTATTTATTTAAGAGAGGTGCTGTTTCATGCACGGGCATGATATCTTTAGTGGCTTCAAGCTGTGCGGCAGATATTCATTTTCCAGGAGGACAATGAGCCTCTAAATACATCTAAGCTCTGCCAGGTTTATTTAAAGGCAAGGAAGAGCAAGGAGCTCTCACTTGCAAGGCTTTCCCTCCTCAGCCACAGACCTCAACTTCACTGAACCTTTCATGAAACATTTTAAGTGGGACAAGGCTCTAGGCTGCTCTAAATAGGCTGGAATACTGAGGATTCTCAAATTTTGCTGAAACCTTGCACAATTAGTCTCAGAATCACAGAAAGTGTGATTAAAAAATGAACAAAGAAATGCTTGGCTTTGGGTATTTCTGTAAATGCAAGCGTAAAACGTGACTCACAAAGGTCTGAGCAATTACAGATTATCTCCACCCAGCAACTGTGTGTTTTAGTTTATGCTCAACATTCAGGTTGCTCAGCAAAGAACAACATTTAATTACTTAGTTAAGGATTGACTTGGGAACCACTGCGATGGAAATTTAACAGGAAGCACTCACACAGACACACACTTACAATAGTTAATCACCACAAGGCTTGTGTTCACCCTCAGCTTTACGGCATGAAACACATATTTATTAGATACGTACATTTTGTAGTAGAAAACCTTAGACTCTCCCGTGGTTGCAGCTAAGATGAGGTGCTTGTCCAGTACATCCAGAATGTCGTTGCAGATTGATTTCAGCTCTTTCTCAACCTGCAGACAAAAAAAACACACACCAACACCACTGTCAGTAGGTCTGTGTGGTTACATAAACGGGATGGGATTAAAATAATTCTCCTTGAAAAAATTAAAGGAAAAAATTCTGTTACAATTCAAAGATGGTTCAACATGATTCAACTCAGCTGAGGTTCAGTCGAGTCGAGTCTGGGCTGGCAGTAGCTTCTTTAAAAAAACATAAATTCTGAACACCGCCACACCAGCAACAGTTAACAGAGGGCAGCAGCAGGGATACAAAGGACAGCTTTTTGGGGCAGTCCCCGCGGAAGCGTTTGTCACTGAAAAGCCGACTGGGTATATTGTGCCTCAGTTTCAGGGTCAGCGTCGGCCATCCAAGTCTGACATTTTTATTATCACTATATGTCGACATGTCCTCGTAAATAATACAGCTCTGCTTCTGGATATTTCTTTTACCCAGTGGAAGCTGGGTGGCGAGTAAGAGTTTGCATTGATTGGTAAGTCAAACGCTTGTTACGTTGATTTTCACTCAAGGATAGTCACCAGGCATTAACAGTCACTAGCCTTCGTCAGTTTTTCCAGTTTTTCAAGGACATAGTCCCGGAATTTAATCCTCAGTCGAATATTGAAAAAAAAAATTTAAATAAAGAACCTTACATACAGAAATTCTCAGTAATAATGCCTATGTGTGGCATAAGTAGTGACAAATATACAAATTTCACACACTGGAGCGTGGACGAAATGCATCTATCCTACATAAAGTCATAGACATAATCTCTCCGTTTCCCTCACTGAATGATTGGAGGGTTGCTGTGCTTCACTGAACTCAATAGCGCTGCCAGTGACAGAAGTTTCTCTGCAGCAAAAATGAAGAAAAGGTGATTTAAAATTGATTCATGGTTGCTGCCTGCCTCATTATTTCACAGACAAGTGTTGCTGGGCTGTGAAATCTCACCATCTCTGCTGAAAGTGGAGCGGTCAGTGGAGGAGAGCTTAAAAAGTCCTGCCACAGAGGGTAAAGCATCTCTGGCATCTTGCCTATGGATACGGAAATTAGATTATCTAAGAGAGCACCGACTACACTTATCTCCATGAAACAACAAGGCAGATCTTCAGATCAGTTCAACTTCAATTCAGTGGGCATGTGTCCAGGATTATATGTAATACAGGACTTTGAGCTTACTGCAGTTATGTGATGTGATTTCATTTCACCAATACTTTTGCCCGATGACAGCAAAATGGAATGAAAAATAAAGCTCGAAGATTCATTTCACCCTTGTTTATCCATTGTTTGGGCGGAGATTGTTTTCAATGAAAGAAACATGACAAAATGTTGCATAAACAGTTGGATTTTCATGATCAACCCCCTGGTGAACGTAAACAGTATATCTGAGTTTATAACTGACCGTTTTTCTGTATTCTCGGATCATCTTTAGTTTGTCTTCTCCGCCTTTGTTTTCTTCTTTCTGTTCGAGGCTGCTGATTATCCTCCAGGAGGCTCTTCTGGCTCCGATCACGTTCTTATACGCTACTGAGAGCAGGTTCCTCTCCTCCACCGTCAGCTCCACGTCCATACTGGCCACCTTCTTCATCGACTCCACCATTTCTGAGAGACACAGAAAAAACCAAATGGCATCAGAAATGTGTTTCTCAAGCTCCCCTGAAGTTGCAACAACCTGAACACAGTGCGTGAATAAAACATACTCAAATTCAGTTCACTCTTCTGTGACCAAAAAAACACAAGACTGAGGGAGAATAGTTCTCTCACAGCCTTTTACTGCATTTTATTGGCCGGGACAGTTACTGGTATTGTCAGGTTAAAGTTGTTTAATGGCAGCAATTAAGTCCTTGTAATTAGAGCCTGACTAAACAAAAAAAAAGAAAGATAAAAAACAAGCTTGTCCGATATTATTGGCACCAACAGATTTTCTTAATTGAAAATGAGCACAGCCTCCTTCCATTAACAAGGTTTAAACCACAATGCAGAGCCTTGAGAGGTTTCTGTCATCTTGAGTATTTTATTAATGGAGTGCCTGGGACACTGCCCAAGTATATATACTGCTCTAATGCAGATTCATCACCTATGGACACCTATGGAGGCATGCTGAGTCAGAACAATGAACAAGAGGGATGTCTTTCTTGTACTTTTAAATTTCACATCTTCAAGGTGATTAAGTGTGACACTGTGAAAAATAAATATATGAATATATATAAATGGCAATGAAAACAATCTGACACCTTGCTCTGAAGCAGCCAGTAATCAGCACAACATGCTGTTTCCCCGGGGAGTGTCATCCAACAGACACAATATGGAGCCTCTTTAACCAAATCACATGGTACAGTTCAAGGAGGCACTGCAGGAACATAAACACCTAAACTGGCTCTGCACTTGTACAAAATGAATATACAAAATAGTATACAATTATTTTCATTACGTAAATGGACCAGTGCTTCCTGTGGGATGATATGCTTTCTGATCTATAGGAAGCATCGTGTGTGGTATTAACATGAAAGGAAAAAAAACGCCATCTTTAACAGTTGTTGAAACAAAAGCGTGGCTCACGCTGCAGACAGGTCACACCTCCCAAGCTAATCATGCTAGCCTGGAGGAAAGCGCAGAGTGACAATCATTTTGCTTTTAACTTCACAGACAGGGTGTTACCTGTTTAAGCCAATAGCAGGGTTCTAAGCAGCGTGCTGGCGAAACCTGATACGCGATGGTTACAAGCCAGGAGGAGCACTATGCTGCTTTGATCGCTTTACCCTCCAGCCTGGCCTGCCCTCCAATAAACTCACTGACCTCTCTGTGCTTTTTCAACATTTTTTTAGCATTTCAAGCTCTACAGACCCTATAAACTGATCACAGTCATTTCAAAGATGAAATCTGTCCCTCTGATGCATGCACAACCTGTGACTCATCCTCTATAGGAATAAAGAGGGGCGTAACATGCAACAATGGTCTCCAGCCAGACATGAGCCATGGATGTTGCAGTTACGTAGCAGACTACTCATCCTAGACAGCAGGACACCTCATCACCCCCTTGCTCATTTTATGTTCAATTTTTGAGGCTATTCTCTGGAGAGAGGCACAGACTTGGCAGCTTCGTCTACATTTGAAAATGTTGGAGCTGGTACCGCAGCATCACTGCTTTGTGCAGACGCATATAAAATCAGGTGGATGACACTATATCTACTGACGATTAAGTTGCTTGGCAGAAAGCTTACAATCAACACTGGCAGCTGCAGCACAGCCAAAACACAATGCAGCCATGTCCGGTGGACATTAGGGGTAAGGTTATGTACTGTGGCTCCACAGCACAATAAGGCAACACTAGAGCTTAATGGGATTGTCGAATAATAATACTTTCTGCAGCAGGAGAAGGTTATTATTTGCATTAGACAAATATGTGAACCCCAAGCTTGGGATGGACAGGTTAACACAATGTTGACTATTCACACACTATTTTTGTCAACTGTCAGCTCCTCTTTACATCAGAGGAGGCACAAATGGAAAGCAGTCGCAGCGGATAAGACACTGTGCCAGACTGACTGTTCAGACTGAGTAGAGCTCTCTCTGTGTCTGAGAAAAGTTCAATTAATTCAGATTATTTTACTATCTGTGTGTGTACTGTTGGGCTGGGAGGAAATGGCGTCTAATGCAAGTACTGAAGAATGGCTAAAAGAATGAATCTTAAGAAGGTGGGAGCAGGCGGGCTACCTACCCACAGTACTAGACAGCTTACTGGCTGTTAGTGTGGAAATGATTACTCTCTGAATCATATGTGATTAACAGATAATTATCACGATAATCTATTAATCATTTCAGTAAGAATATAAAAACAATTGCTCATTACAGTTTCAAAATAAGCTTAATGCTTCTGTGTTCATGGCTTCTAAATACACTTACTGTGAAATCGCAGGAAGTGATCGAGAGAGATCACTGTATAGAAATTTGGCTACAGAAATTTATTTGGCATTGTTGTTGTTGGCTTCTTGCTGAGACTATTATCACACCTGCAGTGTCTTTCTCCTTTTAAAAACATTGCCCATCAATACAGCCTACTTGTGTACACATTCAGTGTCTATTCTGGGCACAAACTGATGCAACACGATGTGCTGTCTGAGTCTTGCTGTGTCATGTTATTGAGAGCATTCATACGTTAGAGCATACTTGTCTTGACCCCTGCAGCTTTCCATATATTGACTCCTCCACCACAAAAGCCAGGGTAATGCAGTCTTTGATATGATTCAACAAGAGCTGTCAGTCATCGTCTGAAATATAAATCAGCCATTATTTTGATAATCAATTTACTATTTAAATATTAAAATAAATATTCAATAAACTTTGCTTTGATCACAAGACTTCCAGCCAACTGAGCAAGCACTGAAGTCAGAGAAAAGTGGGCTTACGATGACCTTCTGACCGAGATTGTTGTACAGCAACCAATCACATACTAGTACTACTAACTACCCCGCCTATCCCTGTACACTATTGGTGCTGCACCTATCAATCAATTAACCAGGCAGTCGCATGGCGATCCTGCCCTCAGTAAAGCAGCAGTAGCGTCAAATGAAGCAAACTCTTTCACAATTTTTAGTTTAAAACTTGAATGCCGCAGTGTCTGTGTTTACTGAATTCATCTGGCAAATCAAGACCTATGACGAGTTATTAAAAAATAATGTCACTGTTATATTTTGAGTGCTGCCGACACGATATGAAGAATTTAAATTTAACTGAAGTTTTCCATTGGTTACAACTGGTTGACCAGGCTAGCACGGTCGTCTCTGACCAAAACACATGATGCTAGCATTAACTGTGGCATAGTTTTCAGATAAACTGCCGCTGCTTGCGGGAGCAGATGGGTCCTTGCTTTGTCAGTGGATACTACCAATTCACAGAAGGCGCAAGTCATGTTTGATGGGGTGTGGACGTTTGCTATACCGCTGTATTTTTGAATGGAGTTTGGCGTGACGCGTGTCGGGGTTGGGAGAAAAAAAGGCTAGCCAGCTAGTTAGCAATTTAGATAGCCTGCTAACTAACGCTAGCAGGGCACTAGCTTAGCTCACCACGTAACGTAAATGGTAACCAGACACCGAGGCACCCAACAAAGCACGCTTTATTTTTCCATGAAGCAATCTGTTCTTTCCATTCGAGCCCAACACAATTAATTTTAACATCTAATGGTTCACTCGGCTGGACAAATCTCCGCCATTTTGTCTCCTCTTACCCGACAAATCCATGTGAACTGCTTTACCTGCGTCTCCAAGCCCCCTGCGCAGGGAGACTGAGGGGGGGAAGAGGGGCTAGGCATTCTGCACTGACCATTATCTATGGAGAGCCTTACCGTCGTATCTCTCCGCTTGTTCGGCGAGTTTTGCCTGGTATACTAAGTTCTCTCTATCTGCCATGGTGCTCGGGTGTCGGCGCTGCTCGTAGCGTCCCGGTGGAAAGGGAAGATTATCGGCTGCTCGGCGATTCCTGGTGGTGGATCAGCAACAGCACCGTCGCTCCGCTGAATCGAAGACCCACCGGTGGCACTGGCGTAAAGATGGCGTCGCTGCTCCATCCGGGAACCCGACGCAGCAGTCTTCATCTACGCCTACACCCTCATGCCAAGTCCCGAAATAAACCACTCTCCGAGTTTACCCCACCAAACTCCGTTCAAACACCACCAAATATGTTGTGAGGAGACTTCTCAATAAACGTGACATTTCAGTGATTCAGGCCCAAGCCTTCCATTCGGCACACATATAAAACACAAACAAGCATCTGCATGTTAATAAACATCAAACCTTATTGTTGACTCATAGTCCCACTTCCCTCTTGTATTTTTAACCGTATCTTAGCAAAAATGCAAAATCATTATGAGAAATCATGTTGAAATGCCCGAGTGTTATTTTCCTTTCTTATTCTTGCAGTTGTACAGGACCTATTTTAAGGGTATTTAAAGGTTTTTCTCTTTTAATTTTGTGCAATGAAATGTCATTTTACCATCAATATTTCCCATTTTAGTGTATATAATTAAAATGCAGATTACAACTTCCAAATGTAGACCTATCTTGCAAGAGCTTCTAGTTTTTCAGACTATTTCCTAACAAATACAGCCATACAATTGCTAATCACTATGGTGCAATACAGTGTAGTAAATGCTCACAGCAATGTACAGTATATAATGTCGTGAGAATGCAGAAAAACCACACAACAGACACAGAAAGCCCTTTAGCCCTTTTGTAGAGCACAAATCACTATTCATTTAATTTCAATACTGTCTAATTATCATGTAATGGTTTACTAGCTCATAAGACCACAGTTCTGTTATGGGAGTCCATAAGACAAAATGTCCTGTGTTGGACATAAGCAAACTGAGTATCTCAGCTTGAAAAAGTTGGGATCACTTAAAAACATCACGTGAGAGTACATAAATATAGCTGCATCAGCACAGTGTAAAGTTAGCTCCATTTCAGCATTAACAACTAATACTGAATGTGAATAAATGGAAAAACTTCACACCTAAAAAGACAGTAATGTAAAGCCCAAACTGACAATTTGGTATATTTTTTATTGACTAGGTATATTAACACATTACATGCTACAGAAAATAAAAAGGAAAATTTGTACTTCAAATAATATATTTTCATAACACTTTGACATATTGTACAACCTCTTAAAAAATCCTATTTTTGCTTGTTCCGGTCCTCTTCAAAGTCAGGGTGAAATGGCACAAAGGCAAAAATATTTGATCTTACAAAAAAAAGGAACATTTAAACATTATTTGGCATTTTGAGACTTAATGTGTTTTTTCTTGAGCTGTAAAGGAGATAAGGTGCATATTGTAGAATCATTAGTGGTATCCTCTAAAAAAAAAATAAACTAAAATTCATTGGTCTTTAATTGCTGTGCGTTACAATAATGTCATGACTATGAAACCATGAAATGAAAACTGAAAAATTCTCTCAAAGGCAACAATTAGTGGGAGTTCAGTGCCATGCATCTGAATGCAATACCCAATCAACACTTTGCATAAAGGCATTACAACAAATGGGGAAAAAATGAGAAATGTTAAATTAAGTGGTACAACTACAGAATGGACAGAAACACAATCACTTCTTTCCATTAGAAGGAATAATGTGGGAAATATGGCAGAAGCAATGACCACCACTGAAACATCATTTTGATATCCAGTTGATGTAAAACTATGCAAAAAATAATAACTACAGCTGACATCACAGTTTGCATTTTCAATTTTGATTTTTGTAAGTTTGTCATTACAAATTATACAACAGATAATTTAAAATTCCCCAAACCGTTTTTGACACATTAAAACTCCTCAATGATCCTGTGTTTTGGGATAAATCTCACACTTGATTTTACTTCCCCCAAATCACTAACACACCCCATTTGCAGCAGCACACTTCATGGCCATTTGACTGTTGTCACTTGTCACAATAGTCATTTAGTATTAACTGGTCACCTGTATACCCCGTAAGCTCTATACAGGCACTCTGTGCTAGTAGTAAACAATGCACTTAATGCAGACAAAGCCAGCTTTTATCAGCATATCAACCACTAATTGTGATCAATTCCAATATTTCTGCTGAGCTCACATATTTTTGCCTTGACAAGGAAATATGTAATATGAGCCTTTGAACTATAGCAGGAGTTTGCTGATGTGTATGGAGCTGTATATAACCCAAAAGTGTGGCTCAAAGATCTTAATATATCAAGGTACAAAAAAAGTCATTAGAGTATAAAAAAATAATTTCTGCTCCTGTTACCATTTCACACTCAGCTCCTTAAGAATATTATGAATATGCTGTTTTGATGTATGTGTGAAATGTACAACTTCTCACCACATGTTCTTTATAATAACTGTGAGGCTAAAGCTATATGAATAATTTCTGTGTGTAGGCATCATTTTTACATCTGACCCCAGGACTTTTTGGAACTTGTGATTTGGAAAGCACAAAGACAAAATCTATTTATGGGAGTGCTCTGGAAACCATTTGGGTCCGCATTATTGATTTTAAAATATCAAAAACAAAACTGACTGACTGACTGAGCCTTAGGCTTCAGGCCACTTCCTATTGAACTCCTCATCTTTTCCAATCCATGAGACATGAGGTAGAGAGGACATAACTCAGCAAATCCTCCCCAGTGACTGACAAAACAAAAAACAAACAACTTCAACATGCAGCTGGGGTTTGTCACTCACCATATTCCTGCTGTAGGTCAGCATTGCCAACAAACAAGAAATATAGCAACATCGACTGCATTTATGCATCATGGGAAAGATGATACATGAATTTCTGACTTGGAAAGTATAAGGTAGAATGCAGTTTTAGTCTCCTTTACCATGTGAATAATACAACTTTGATCACAGGATGCATTTTCCTCTCAAAAACAGTGTTACTGTCACTGGTCACAGGGTTTCATCAGCGTCATTGCTATTTACCACACTTCAAAACCATTTCCAAGCCACCTAAGTGCTCACTAGCTTACACAGGCTAACACAGGAGATAATGTTTAGAAGGACAACCCCGCTTTTGAGACAAAGCTCAGCCAGCACATTGTAAAACAGAATTCTGGAAATTTTTGATGAGAAACTGACCATTTTATGGTTTATTTTCATACTGACATAATGCTTTGAGGGCATATGTGTGCTTAAAGCTTTATGTGTAATCATAGCTGATGCGAAAAGAAGCTGGTGAGAAACAAACCTACAGCAGGTATCGATCACAGCATTTTAGTGGCACAAGAAATGACATAGTGACATTATGTCTCTTTTACCAGTTATACATAAAAAATGCAAGAGCACTAGTGTTTAGGATGGATTTTTTTTCTTAAAAACCTTTGCAACTGATAATGTCATAAAAAGCCTGCTGGAAGACAAAAATAAAATCACTCAACCTTTCTCATCTCATCTTCTAAAACAGCCTCGGGGGATCTTTCCGTCCTCTGTGACAGGGTGCTTCTTTTGTTCTTTCACAATGCTGCATCTGAAGCCATCCATGTTGGCGCTGAATAGTGTTTTAAAAGAGGTACATAAAATAAAAGTCGTACAGTCTCTGGTAACAAAAAGTAAAAGAAAATCAAATGTAAGGAAGGAAAAAAATGTTTACAGTATTTAGCATGTAAGGTGTGTGTATATATATAGTCAATTCTATCATAATATTTTCCACTTTTAGTACAAAAAAAAGAGGACTTGGTTTGTAGTGTGGGTAGTACGTAATAAGTTGGTGAAGTCATCTTTGCGAGGAGGGCCGTCCTCAGGAAAAGTCTTTGCTCGTTTCGCTCGGAGGTTCACAGTCTAGCTCTACAAAAACTCACTGATTCATGATTCGGTGAGAGAAGCTGAGTGTTTTGTCTCCTGTGTGCAATTGATTTTTTTTCCCTTCTGTGTATGAATGAAATGTAGTGGGAGGGCATACACAGATACGGCAGAAAGGGAAGAGTGGGCTGGCTCTGCAGTGAGCTGTATGTGCAGTGCAGACTTCAATACTGGGCTGGAGGTGTGTAAACTAGGGTTCGACTGATATCGGTTACTGGTGCCTAATACTGCCCTTTGTGGACTGAAACTCAAATTTTGCTAATATTCAAACTCTTTCATTTGAAAATTTTCATCCCTTTTCCACTGAAAGTCTGCCACAGCCTTTTACACCATTAAAAGCTGATTAAATTCTGTTACTGTTAGCAGCATGAGTCCACTGGTGGTGGATAAAGAAATAGCTCTGATGTCTGGTTTTATACCTGTAGTTTTAGTTCATTTGGTCCAGACAAAAGAGAAAAAGGTTCATTATTGTCTTTTAGTTCTTACTCCTTCTACTTCTTGTTCTCATGGCTTATTACAAATAGGCAAAAAGCTGTAAACATAAAGTGATATGGACTGACAGGCAACTCGGTGACTGCAACTGGACCTTGTGTGTAATAAATAATGCCGTGTTCTGTTCTGAATTCATGTAATCATATCTAACATCACAAAGTCCTGCATTAAGTCTGGCTTGCATTCGCTCCAGAGTTTATTTGGAGGCGAACTGCAACCTGGTTTGGGTCCACTGGTTTTGTCTGCACCACAGCTTTACTAACAGCTTTTACACGAGCCAAAAACAAATCGAGCTAAAAGAAGTAGTTCACCTGATCCAAACACCAAGCAGGGTCGGTGTCAAAGCACCCTAAAACAATGCCTTAATTCTATAACTGCTCAACAAACAGTGTACAAAAAGTAAATAAAACTGCTTCGAAGTTACTGGAAGTTGTCAACTTGTTCTTTTCTCTTTTGACTTGGCTAGGTAACTGTTCACCCCTGTTTCTAGTCGTGGTGCTAAGCTAGGCTAAACACACCTCACCTCTCGTGATTCTGCGTAAGGCAACACACAAGTGTGTTCAATTAAGGTTTTACACCAATAAATATTAAACCAATAAATGTTGCTAGCTACTTGATGGAACTATTTCATTGCAGATTTTGGAGGTTTTTTTTACAAGGCTGTAGTCGAGGAGGAAGCCAACACTGGTAGTGGGTAAGGCTGACTTTAAAAAAAAAAGAAAAGAAAAAAGAACAGAGATGCTAATAGGGGCAAACCGATATCAGTCTGACCTTAGTGTAAACTCTTAGTGTGAGCGACGTCCATCAAAATGACATTAGGCAAGATCAACCAACAAGTCTTGTGTTGGTAGGGTCAGGAGGGCCTGATCGGTTTAGCTCATAGGTTCATATACTGTGTGCTTGTACAAATCTTTTTTCTTTCTGAGCATGACAAAATGGCCAAAAGAGAAGGGATGTGCGCAGGCGATGGGAGTGCGTGTGTTTCTCAGCTCTCGTCGTCAGGATGCTGTTGTTCCAACAGTCGAACGTGGGTGAAGGGAAAGTGGCCTCGTTTGCCCTTGCACTCGCCCTCCCACTGGCCATTCACGTTGATCTTGGTCACTTTTACCATGTCTCCCACCTGTCAAAGGACAGAACAAAGAATAAATGCAGGGATATAAATTACAGTGACACACTCTCTCGCCCCACTCTGCATCAACAGGCAGAATCAGTTCATGGAAGTCGAACCTATCAATACGAGCTCAATGTCTAACTCAAATTCTATCAAGCCCGCAGAAAGAACATTATTGACAGAATTGACTGACCCATCTTTATTTTTAATGACTGCAGAACACCAAAAGCAAACACCAACATCCTCGTTAAACAGACACACAAGAGCAGTACGACACAGATTGTTTAAGTACTCCAGTAGAACTGATCAGTGCTGCAGTGTCACTGAAAGACCTTTAATGTAAAGTCATGCTTTATTAAATGTGAGCAGCTTCAGCAAGCCAGTTGTGAGTCCTCAAGCCTGCCAGAAGTTCAGGTCTTCATGCTGCCATTTTACCATAACTGGTTCTACAATTGCCATTTTGTTTCACCTCATTCATTTAGACTAACTTGGTTGCCAGGAACATCCACCGATACAATAAAAGGAAAAACACCACAACTATTTGAATGGCTTAAATTAAATTACTGATTAATTGCTACTCCTTATCTACAGCGACAGCACTGAGTACAGCCCTGTGAATCTTAGCTACACTTGGGCAGACAGTACAAATATACTGTGACCCACTTTAACAACAGCAGAGGTTCATAAACACAGCGCAATGTCATCTCGTCTGCTCCATTTCACACAGCAGCACGTGTACACACCATCTTCCACTCTTGTTAAATCAAACAAAATGGTGGAGTCTGCATTTCTTGAGAAGACTCAAATAAAGAGAGCAGCCTGAGCCTCAACAACTGACAGCAGTGGAATTTAAGAGGTGGCTCTGTCGAAAGTTGGGCAACTGCCCAAAGGTAGACTGTATGTGCAAAATACAAGTTATCAAGGTAACTCAAGCGACTAATTAAATGTAATTTAACTGTGAATTTAATTAACTGAATTAATCTTTCTGAATTCATCTGAGTTTAATGCAGCTCAACTGTCAGTAATACTTGATGGAAGCAAGTTGGCTGAAGGGGATTATGAGAAAGAACTACTGGTACAATCACAATGACCACTTAATATCTACCTAATATTGTAAGATGGCTAATCACTAGCTAGCTAGCATTAGAGTTTTAATGATTAGAGAGTCAATTAGCAACTATTTTAATAACTGAACCATTGTTCCAGTAATTTTCCAATTAAAAACATTTCTCTCTTCATTGTGAGGATTTGCTGTTTTATATCACTGTAAACTAATGAGTCGGACAAAGCAAAACATTTGCAGAAGGAAACTGTGATGGAAATCTCTTACTATCTTTTGACATTTCATTGACTACATAAATAATTAATCAAAACAAAATAGTGGGAATATGATCCATCATGAAAGTTAACTGTTAGTTACAGCCATAGCTAGCCTGTCAACAGTCCTTCAGTTGTTGAAAATATATAAATAACACAGTGTGTGTGCTGCCAGTTTACTGACAGCGAGCTGGTTATGGTAAACAGTGCATGTGGGTTCCTTCCACTGGACTCACAGCAAACTAAATTTTGTCAAACTGGCTTGATTAACCTCCGCCATCATTTGCATTTTGTGTGCAAACACTGTTGGTTTATCTGCTCCAAGAAAACAACTAAAACCAATGTGCCTTGTTTCACCAGTGGTAATGAATGTAACATTCACATTAATCCAATGGGCCACAATGTGTACATAGAGAAGGGCCATTGTAAGGGATCTGTGTCTGTCTTTCTCTAAAAAGCCATCCCACTGTGAGTGTCTTCATGTGCGCTGTCAGCTTGCATTTGTAAAGATACTTTGTGTGCATGCTTACATGCATGAGTAAGCCATTAACAATCAGGACAATCTAGGCTTCCTCAGCTGAGACCCCCAAAAAAAAGAAAACAGAGAGGCAAAAGAGGTTAACAGTGAATAGAAGAACAGCCTTGGAGAAAATGAATGATGGGTGGCATTACTACCTCTAGAGCAAGCGCCGTCTTATCATAGGCATTGGGCACCCTCTTCTGAATGGCCCGGGCATACACAGGCCCGTTCTGTAGGTTGGGAAGCTGAGTGTTGACTACAGGCTGAGCGTACTGGCCTGGATCCCCCGGAGGATTGGCCGGTGGGGCCCCTGTTCCGTCTGTGCTTCCCGTTACCCCTCCAATTTGCCCCCCCTGTCCAGTTCCCGCAGCGGGGGGACCCAGGCCGGCAGCAGTGGGCGAGGCAGGCCGGTATTTCTCCACGTAGGGGACAGGGATCATTCCGGCTCGTCCCTCTTGGTTCGCAGCGTTCCACCACTGCTCCTCAGGCTTCTCCAGCACACGCAGAATGTCACCCTTGCGGAAGGGAAGGTCCTCCTCATCGTTGCCAAGGAAATCAAACAGCGCCCGGACAAACTCAGCCTCCTCAGGCTGCTGAGGGACACCAACAGAGGAGGAGCTGATGAAACCTGTGTGCCTGGCCATGCTTATGGGCTCTATAAGTGTAGTGGTGTCCAGGTAGTGGATCTTATAAAACTCCAGCAGGGCTGGCAGCGCTTCAAACTCCTGATCCCCAATCCGAAACCGCGGAGGAGCCAAACCTGGCAGAGGAAAGGCGACTTTGTGAGTTTGGTGAAGGTAAAACATAACAGAAACAAACTAATATCCGTGGACAGATCAAGAAGGCCCACAATTACTGGCAGCACTGACCAGCTCACCCTGAATTTAACTGTTCTCATCCAAATATACATCATTCACACAACAAACATACATGGTCAAAAATAATTTCAATATCCCAGACAAGGTGATGGCAAGTGAACAGACGGGGCACCAACATTCTCACAGCAGTGGGGATGGTGAGGCTCTTAATGACCCTGCCCATAGGGTCCACAATACAGGACGGAACAAGGATAATGAAATTTTATTTTTTAGAATAGAATAGAATAGAATATACTTTATTGATCCCTTTGGGAGGTCCCTTGGGGAAATTTGGGATTTTCTCGATTTAGCTTATGAAAATTCAAATGAGAAACAATTTATAAAGAGAATAACCAGAATGCCCGGTTTCGGGTAATTCAGCAATTTAAATGCATGACAAGTCAAGGTAATTCATCACATTAATAAAAAATATTCTGTAAAACCAATAATGTCATAAAGCAGTCCTGTTCACCAAATTGCAGTGTTGTCCAGAATGGCCTAAAGATAATAAATAGACACCTTGCTAGAAACGATAAAAGCTAAATCTCGACAGGCTGTCAAATTTATACCACAGTATAGATTCAAGAAGAGAAAAGCTGTTGTACTCACAGCCTCTGCAAAAAGGTATTTATTTGCCAATGGCATGCTGAAATATCTGTTTGATCTAACATTTGGTCACAGATTTTATTCTTGGACAAGACAGCCCAGAAACTGATCTTGCATTGGTACATTGGTCTTTTACCTGCAACTTACTGTTGCATAAATCATTTTTCACACTACCATAATGTAATTGCCAAAATAGCCCCACAGTTGTTGGTTTACAACAGGGAGACAAAGATAAAAAAAATACCCAGTGATTAGGTAGCCCAGAAATGACAAGAATTGTGCAACAGCCATTAAGGAGCTACAAGCACAGCAGCAGACCTGTAAGCAGGGCTATGTATGTGCAACAGGGCAGGATCACAGACATTCCAGAGACGCCAATCTGACCAGTCATCCTCCAGTTGTGACAGCCCAGCCTGCCCAGTTCCATTCAATCCCTGCAACAGCAGCGCCAGCAGCCCAGCCCACCTCGCTGCCGCTAGCCGCTGAGCTACCGTCCTGCTGCCTAAACATGGACAAAACACCGCCTCAACCCCCAGTCTGAAAAAATAAATTAACGGTCTCACGTGTGTTGGCAGAATAAATTAAGTGTGATTGGTTGTTGGTAGCTAGCTAGGTAAACGGTAAAGTTTCACCAAACTCCATTTAAAAAGTACTCCACTTAACTCTACTCGGCTAGTACACGATCTGTTCAACATAACTTATGATATTTACATTGCCAGGTTCAACTGATATATCTGTTACAAGAGGATTAGACCCTATATAGCACAAAAACATACAATTCCAGTCAAAAGTGTTGGCACTTCAGAGTTGTGTTCCACCAGCAGTAGCTAGGAAGTTAGCATCAACATCCAAAATAGACCGCGGTGCATGTAGCGAGCAGTGGAAAGCACGTTTAAGTTTCCATTTTTGTTAAAGTTAGGGTAGATTATTATATTATATATATGCTGACTCCCACAACAGGCCGCGGTAACACAGAAAATTCTCTAACTAAGCGATAAACAGAATGTATAATTGCAAATTTACAACGATCAATTTAAATGGGATATTTCGTAATGGGAGTTTGGCGTGGCTTGACGAGAGTGGGACATAGCGAGGCTAACTCCCTGTAAACCAGAAGAAAACTGAAAATGCTTATAAGTACTGAAGTATCGTGTGAACATGTGTGACAAGGTCAGTAACGCATTAAGCTATGTGACAAATAATTCAACGTTACCTGAGCCAGATTGCCGGTTGTTACTGATGCTGTTGATTATATAATGGGACACTCTGGAGTTCTCTGACACGGACAGCACGTAGTCACCAGGGCTGGTTATTGAGTCCCGCACCAGGAAAACACCATGTCTCTGTCCCTGCAAAAGAGACACTGCTTCCTGGCGACTTAGCCTTCCCCAGTACCAGCTAGCACGGTCCTCGGCATCAAAATTACCGGCCATGGCTGTGAAATCCTGTCCGAGGCTTGAGGCCTTTCCCCTTCGCCTCTCCCTATCCGCAACTCATACAAAAACTTTGGTTGACTAACGCTGCCGCTGAAAAAAAAAAACAGTATAATACCAAGACTCTGGCAACTTCCACTAAATAATGCCAAGGCGTTTAGGTTGACTGAATCTATGTTGCAACACAAACCTCAATTATCTGCAGCTTAAATGTTAAAATTAGAAAATTATTCAAAACTAATGTGCAACAAGAAACTCCGGGACTGAAATGGCGGATCTAGGGAAACGTTGACCTCATCTACCGGAAGGGATGCCTGGTCAATGGGAAGCGCTGCATTCACGCCCCTAAGAAAACACTGTAAATACTAATAGATGTCTCTAATATTTAATTTACAGCACTGTATATCACTGCCCCCAGTGTTTATTGCGTATGTCTTTAATCCCTTGGTTTACTGAGTGTGAATACTTAAATCCAAAGGAAAGACTGACTCAGAATAATGTGGCGGCTTGATGCAGCCAAGTGCTCGCAATATGTTCTAACTTGTTGGAAGCCGTAAACGCACCACAATTAAACTTTTATGCAGATTTTTGGTTGCTCCAAATCAGCGTTTTAACTGTTCACAAACATGCATTAACCCTAACCCTAACCCTGGATATAACATGGAATATTTTTATGTTTTTTTAATTATTGTTTTGTAATAAAATAAAACAAAGTCAAACGCAAACCAAAAATACAATTAGTTGTGATTTCAAAATTAACTTTGAGATAGTCAACCCCACAGTTTAATGTAATCATTACATTGTAATGCAATGTTTGCACTTGGTGAATGCTTACAATACCACTGTGTAGTAATTCACACTTGAAAGAAAAGAAAAGAAAAGAAAAGAAAGAAAAAAAAAAGGTTTCTGTCAGTACTTCCAGTTCTCTCTTGGGCTGATTTATTGCACAATTTAAGAACATTTGGGATGGTGAAGTTCTTGAAATAGTTAAAATATAGGTTTGCAAAAATAAAGTAATAATCAACAATTGCATTTTTCATTTATGGTGTTTTGCACTGAATAGATTCTACCAGTAGATGGCAATGTACGCTCGTTACACACCATGAAGCTTAATGTAATGACTCTCTCTGCCACAGTCTGTAAGGAAATTTTTTTTGGACATTTTTCAAAAAGCTTTATTTGCCATTGTGACCAAAACCCAACATCAATAAGATTTTCGTTGTGTGTAACTAATCAGTCAAAAAGCCCCAAATAATATTAATTTTAATGTAATATTTACCAGAAAAAAGCAAGAACTCTTCATATTTGATGAACTGAAAACAGCATTTCTTCAACAGAAAAATGTTAGCTGAAGGTGCTCTTAGTAGTTTTTTTTTTTTTTTCCAGAACATTCAAGCACATCTCATGGTCATCTACGGCAGACAGAGATGGCTCAGTTGTCATCATGTGACCTACGTATGGCACTTCAGTGATGTGATGACAACTAAGATCTACGGTTTCTTGCCCTTACACTTAATTGTGTAATAGTGTAAACATTTGTCATATAAAAATACCTTCAATCCCTGTTAGTGTCATGCCAAATGCCATCACAGGCGGCAGCCAGCCCTAATAAATTTCATATCTGACTGACTGACTGACCTGAATTTGGCTCCTGGAGTTTATATGTCACAGTTAAATTATTTACAGTTTACACTTCCACTACACATCCTGCACATTTTTGCCTCTGCTGTGCAGCCTGCCACAATAATATATGAAAAAAAGAAATATTAGAAAAGCGCTTTATTTTGCCACATTACAAGATTCATCTAGCAAGACCTCAGTTTATTGTTACCGGAGCATCTCTACACTGGTTCATAACTCTTTGATTTGTTACATTTCTTAAATTTGCTTCCTTTTTATAATGGGTTTGAGAATTACTCAAAAACCCTTTTGTAAATACAACAACATTAGAGCCACACGCATCACAATACATCTCATAAGACACTGCATTTAAGAATCAGTAGTCTACTATAAATGCTAAAGGAAATTGGGGAAGCTGGTGAGCACACACATACAGTATAAAACTGATCAGATATTTGTCAAACACCAATGTCATTGTGTAAGTGATTTAAACAATAGCAGTGTCCTATTGGTTTGATTGTCAGAGGCCGGTTTTGGGCTCCACATTAATTCAGCCCATTCAAAGTGTTCACAACACACTGTGGTTAAAAACATCTAGACTTTTTCATCTACTCTGATACAGAGTTATTCAAACTTCTTTAGGTGGTTATAGAGGGACTGGACGTATGTAAACACACACATGGGGTCTGGCTTGTCCCCCATCTCCAACATGTCGTCCACCTCAATCAGACGGAGACAGTCGGCCTGCTCCCTGAAACATAAGAGCAGATTATGTCAATAAAGATGAATAAAATATAAAGTATTGAAAGGGATCTATTTCCAATTAAATAAATAAAGAAATGCTGACATAAAGTTAGAATTATTCATGTCCAAAGCACATCCGGACACATGCAGCTTAATAGATCTGACGTTTGAACAGTGGTCTGAATGTCTGCTTTGTCTCTGAAGATACTGACACTCCAGCCAATAACCTTCATGCTACCTGCACAGCAATGATGGTAACGTATTGTCTGATACTTTTGGTTTACTAAATTTCCATCAGCCTCAACTGATGGGTTCAGTATGTATGCTAACACGCTAAGCAGGCGTGCTAGTGTAGTCATTGTCATTGATTTGAAACAATCATGTTCATGCCTGATTGTTTACAGATTTCAGAACTGTTTTAATGTTGGTTTTGAAGTTGCTGTACTATCCAACAGCTCAAGTTTTGGACCCATTGGATCTGGGTTTGGATTTTCAATTAAACTGCGGTACCTCTTGGGAATATTAATTACTTCAGTGTAATCTAAGTACACACACACATGCTCACCCACTGCCTCACTCAGTCTATTCTAGCCTGCTTACTCTGCAGCGGTGAAAGCCAGCTCTAAGTTGTGTTTGCGGTTTGAAGGATCCAGCGTGTTGTAATCAAACTCCAGAGGGAAGAAAGAGTGAACCAGAGCACAGAAAGCCATCCCATCACTCCAACTGGATGAGAAGTTTTGAATGTCTATGTTCTGTGAAAAAGATGATAAGGGCATCACATTAACACGTTTAACGACAGGGTCACCACATTCATGTATTTTCTTTTCATTAATTTATTCATTTGGAACAATTTTTAAACTATCACAAAACTCTCTTCTACACCTCTAATGATTTCCTGTGCAGCCAGTACAGACCCAATACAGACTTGGGCTTTATAATTATATGTTTAACATAACAAATATAATATATAATACAGTACATTTTAATATAACTGATTCAAGGAATTTTAGTTTTTAGTTTATTGTCATACCTGATAGCCAATGGTTTTTGAGCGACACCACTCCAGAAGAATCTGTTTGATACCACTGGCACTGGACACTCCAAAACTCTGAGAGCGCTTCAGTTTAGGCTTGGAGTCCTTTGGCCTGTTCGAGAAAAATACAACTCACTGTGCCACAAAATGTCATCCATGTCTCGGACTGAAGATATGGATTAAGATGAAGTGAAAAATATTTCATATTACGCTTACTTGGTAGGTTCTGAGTTCATCCTTTCAAAGAGAGCCCGTTTGGCCTGAGCCCCATTGGAGCGTGGAAGTGTTTGTGATCTCATTACATCCTGCTTAAACTCAACCCCTCCTGGCTTGTTCGCTTTCCTGTGGAGAAACAGAAGTGTAAACTGACAGAACACAGGATCAGTCGAACCACAGAGAGAAGTATGTTAATTTAATGTTTTAAAAACATGAGCCATGGTCATGACTTACTTTTCCAAATTAGGTGAGAAACCAGATTTTATGATTGATTTGGAGGGAAGTAATTTTTCTGCAGTTAGAAAAGAACAAATTAAAATAAAATAAACATCCGCATTCACAAATTGCAAAAGCTAAAGCATCTACTTGTAGATTCTGAAAGCTGAATGCCTTTCTGAACAGGCCTAATGAGAGTTTATGATATTTTACCTGCAGACTGAGGAAAGCTCACACTTCTCTTCAGACTGGGACTGGGTGTCTTGAGAATTGGTACTGAATTGATGAAGTGAGACAAAAAAAACGAGCATGAAAGAGGAAATTAGAGGAAAACAGAAAATGAAAAAGAGAAAATTATTTAAAAAAAAAAAACAACAACCTGCATCACTGGTTGAACTCACCTCGCTTAAAGGGATATTCCCCAGGTTTTACAATAGGTTCCTGTGATGCTGAAATACTTGGAGACTGAGCTGGTACAGCTGATGATGAAGACTCTGTGTTGGGTTTGGTCATAGCAGAGAGAGGCAAGTGTGGCTTGGGTTCACTGATGTCTAATGAAAAGAGAAATGAAGCACATGAAACTCCATTTACAAACACTTTCACTCAGTGGAAAAAAGTTACTGAGCATAAATTAATTCACTATTTACACTTGCTTTGATGATCTTTTCCCATATTTTTAGACAACTAACCAGAAAAACAAGCAAAATAATAATATCTCAAAACAAAAAAAAATCGCTGTGTACTCACCACGTCTAAATGGACATTCGCCTCGCTTTACTGTCGGGGATTCTGGTATTGAAGGATTCTGATCAGGTTTAGATGGAGCGGAAGTCTCAGAGCTGCTTTTGGTTACAGCTGTGAGGGGAAGATGGGGCAAAGCCTGAGATCCAGACCCTGACTGCTCCTGGGATAACTGGGACTTCAACTCCTTTGCTCCAGATGCACCTGCACAAGTGGAGATAGAATACAGGGTCTTCTGGTTGTCTTCTGGATGTACAGATGGTCACAAGGCCCAAATGTATGTGTACAAAACAAACATGTTTTCAGAGTCATTCCGGGGATCAAATCCAACGAATGCTCCCCAACAGTCTGTAGTGTCTGTACACAATAAGATAAAGTGAAGGACCCACCAACTGACCTCTTATAAATGGATATTCGCCTGTTTCCTCTGTTGGAGCCTCTGCTGTAGAATGGCCGGCTGCTTTAGGCAGTAATGCTGGAGACTGAACAGATTTGGTGGGAAGCAGACCCTCAGGACTGGGTTTGGTTGTCATGGCGGTGATGGGAAGATGGGGCTGGGGTTCCTCAGCATCTGAAAAAGGGAGAATCTGAATAAAGAACGAAATCAAAATGGAACAGAGGATTAAAGGCACTCAGACACTGAGAATATTGTCTTAATCTTCACGGAGAGTTCCCGCCTGGGAGGACACATAACAGAAACAGCTGGATGAAGGAGCAATTGAATTTTTGAGAAATTAATTTGATTGCACCGACAAAGCAGATTCTGTGCTTCAGTGGTATCAAATAAATGGAGAGATACACTGATTACACAGCAGAAATACATTTTCCACTCACCACATTTCGCAGGAGACTCCACTGATTTTACTGGAGTTTCTTTTGTTGCTTTGGCCACTGAGGCGGCAGACTGAGGAGCAGATGGAGCCTCGGAGCCGGCTTTCGTCATAGCAGTGAGGGGCAGATGGGGTTTGGTCAGAAGACCTGATTCTTCCTGGTCTGAAAGAGAAAGGTTGGATTCAGTTCCTCACATACTCGATGATCAAATTATCACTGACAACGGCGTTCATTTTAACACTACATATATAATGATGAAATAAATCATCGCACAAACTATATGTGAAGAGAATCAACTGACCAGGCATTTTGGTGGTTTCCACTTTAGACTGAAGAGGATTAGCTATGGCAGAAAGCTCTGGGCTTGGTTTGGTGACGGCGGTGAGTGGCTGATGGGACTGGGGAACAGCTTCAGCAGTTTGGGCTGCGTCAGAGACCACTGCCGAACCTTCTGTGAAAACACAACCAAAGGTGAGATCAGCTTGTCAGGTCACCTGTGTGAAACTTTTCAGGTGATCTGTTACCTTGCTTGCCATTCTCTTGTGCAGCTGTGGCGACATTTTTTTCTCCTTTTACATCAGTGCCCTGTTTCGTAAAGACAAGAAGTTTAAAATGAGCAATTCTACTATTTAGGTAAACAGTGTCTTTTCATGAATAAACCGAGGCCATCCACAAACTGGTAAGGTCACTCATAGCACTGTAAGAATAGACAAAGTCAATGGACGACTGATGTGATAAGACATCATGCACACACAGCCTCACCTCACTCATCCATACTTATGTTGTTATCTTGTGTCTGGCCACTTAACATCAGAGTAAAATAAATTACAGTCAACAAGAGCAATATCGCTGATGCAGGGGAAGTAGTTTCCTCGTCCAAGATGTCTTTGGCTCTGTAGTAGTTTTGATAGGCACCGTGCTTGCTGGCTCTCACTTTCGCTCTAGGGAGGGGAGTATTATGGGAAAACAACTGTTGCTGAGGTGGATTTTGCAGTTACAGATGATTATTAATTTAAGTGCTTGGATGATGATTTAAGTGCTTTTTCAATAAGAAGCCATTGGGGGAGGGGGTATGACAGGGGGCAAATAATCTACACAAAACAGTTTTAGTTTTAAAAAGAATAATAAAAATGCTAAAAACACTGAATGAAGAACTGGACACGGAATCACATTTACTTTACTGTCCATTACCATAGGAAGGTAAATGAGTTATGCAACACATGCAGCTGACTGGCTGTGCCTATTTGTACATTTGCCTTAGCAACATCACTCCAACATTTATCTGCTCACAACAAACAAAGACGACTGCACGCTGTGGAACTAAAATAATTTTACATTTTTATCATCCAGGGTAAATCTGTCTGTCCGTGTGTGTGTGTGTGCTAACATCTCTGCATGGTGATCCTCAGCTGTTAACAGCTGAAAGCTTCTCCTTTAATGACAGCTGTGGCCAACAAACCCATGTTCCCACTGAGAGGCTATTTTAGATTTTGCAATCAGCCCCTTTGCAAGAGTTTCCGCTCCACTCTTCTTACATCCCAATATAGCCCCAAATGGATGCTTTGGAAATCGGTGAGTTAGCCTGAGCAGTTCAAATAGTGCCTAAGTATATCAGCCTGAAGCCTGAAGCTTTGGCCTGCATTTGCCCCCTCTCCCACCCCCCTCTGGCTTTTGCTTTCCAGAGACATGCAGTGGTCTGGCAGCCTCACAATAAAGCCATTCCGCCAGCCAGTCCGTCAACTCGTCATCAGGAGGGAGATTAGCACCACAGTGATCTGTGGGCTCCACAGGAGCTGCTGTGGGATATCACAGTCTGACCCTGTTAATCCCTTCAACCTCTGGCTGGGTTTACCTCCGTGTCACTTTGGCTCCTTAGAAACATGCAAACATACTTTGGTTAGATACTACAAACACACTAATACAGGCATGTACGTAAGTGTTTGTGTTTTTTAAATCACCAAGGAGAAATGATCCTGACTGTTAAAGACAATGAATTAAAACCTTACATTTTAATTTTTTACTTTTTGCAAATTTCAAACATTTTACCAGCTGTTATTTTTCAGATTCGAAAATCCAATTACATTCACTTCATGGCCACCGAATGGATGTTCATACATAGCCCAACCCGATACTTAAATAACCCACCTCTGAGACACATAATACACCTGTCAATCAAGCAAACACACTCTGTGCCTCTTTTTAAAACTGCACTAATCAATTTTTTTTCACTAATAAAGGGTCAAATGGCCTTGTGTGTGGAGAAAAGGGTTGCTGACCCACACAACTCTGCAGCTTCCCTCAACTCTACAGAGCATTTCAGCATCTTTTACCATCTTTCAGCTCCTTGTTTGTTGTTTTAAGTCCAGTCTCTCTGCTTTCATCAAGCTAATTTCCAGCTGTTTTCAGCAAAAAGCAGAAGAAGAAGAAGAAGAAGAAGAAGAAGAACCGACTTAACGCTCGATATTTTCCTCAGCATTTGGCGGAGACAAAAAAAAAAAGAACTAAAAGGAGAGAGTGTTTTGGACTTTGATTCTTCAGGTGGACACAAAAACACATATCTAAATAGATGCTAATTCTGCTTTATGTCTGCCAAATGCATAAATAGGTAACTGTTTGCTAACACATTAGTCATATCAGCTTTAAATGGCTAAATGGAAAAAGACTTCAGCTGTTGACTTAGACTTTCTAGAGCTAGCATCAGGTGGACATTAGTTATACTACATTTTGTATTTACTGATGAATCAGTTAATACTGGGAATCGGGGGGTTATCTTAGTACAGGGGGGCTGAACTGTTGTACGTCAGAGTGGGGGGCTGACAGGTGGGAAAAGACCAGGTGATCTCAGCAGAGAGGAATGTTGGAAGGGTGTGTGTTTCAGCGTGACAGCTGGTTGTCCCTCTCAGGGTGTGGGTGTGGGTATTATTGACAGGGACGTAGACGTAATTCAACTTTCCATCAGGAGATCTGAGAGTTGATTGGCTGGGAAGCAAGATTCCTGAGTGATTAGGGGACAGGGACTTATTTATATACCTGTCTTCAGAGTTTGCATGTGAGTTACATCATGAAAAGGCAAAACAATTTGTGTACTGTCGGCACTGTGAGAAGAATGTTATGGGGTATACTGGCGTCGTTGTCTCAGGCAGTCTACTACATCCCTGGCTGTGACTCTTGGGCTCAGTTCCAGAGTTTAAGGACTTAATTTACTGAGTGGATACTGATCATGAGTTGATAGTTTAGACTTGCATTACTTGCGTCTGTCCCCGTCTCCATCCATGTGTGCAAACAGTGTGTTTCTAAGGTAAGGAAGAGAGCTGTTGGTATTGGTAGTTGGTATAGAACATGCAGCGGCTCCAAAGAGCTGCAGCTCAGTCCCAAATCACAGACCCAAAAATACATGTGCCCTTTGGAGGACCTGCTGTTATAAAATCGGGTCATGAGCAGAAGAGGGTTGCAATGGGGGGTAGGGAAGGGTAACAAGTGTGTAAATGTGTGTTTTTGTGGTGGTAGAGTACTTTTAAAATTCATTAAAAGAAGGATATCTGACGGTAATGGTATAATTTTCAAGGTTAACAGTTATTTTTGTTGTCTCTAATTGAGAAGTATTCTGTGATAATAATTTAAAAATACTAATGGCAGGTGATGCAGAGCCTGCAAGAGCCTGTGCTTTTACTGCTGCTGCCCAGATAAAGGTGTGACGTCAGAGGTTAAATATATATCACACAAACATACAGATACAGAGCCCTCGGATTCTAGTTGGGGCCCTCTCCACAAATTCAAATCCTGATTCTTATCAACCATCTTACACAGAGGTTTTTATAGATCAGGTAGGCTTAGTTCATAAGCATGTCTGATCTTTTGAAGGTCTTTTTTTTTTTTTTACATGCACAGAAAATAGCAGCTTTCCTTGCTCTACCAGGAACGTCAGCATACATAGATGTGCCATTTAGGTTGAAGAATGTACCACTGTGTTCCAGTGAACAGGGTGGTTTCTGGATGGATGAGGCAGTGATCTATTGTGACATTTGGAAGGATCATACGAAGCATTCATACACTGAACATTTGACTGGGACACAAAGTGAGTGCACAAGTGTGAGTTTGCAAGGCTAAAAGCAACGTACCTAGGAAAGGAAGATGTATAAGCTTAGGTATGTCTGTTATGAGCCAAAGACTTAAATGTGAAAGTGTGCTACTCAAAATCTAAATGAATATGTCTTTATCTTACCTTTACCTTTTTGACAGGTAAAGGTAAGACTTTTTTTTTAACATAGCCCTTACAGTTAACATACATCAGTAATCCATGATTATTTTACCATTACCAACATTTTTATATCCTCTCAAGTAGAGCATCACCCAACACCAGTCACAACTCAGTAGGTGGGACTTACAGGTGAGCTGAGACCAGGTGCATATAAGCTGATGATTTTTCAATGACCACCTTCACAACACCCTGTACATCCTCTTCACCCATCCATACATGAATTTTAGTACTGATATTACAGAAGTCCAATAATGTTGATCATGCCGGTCTACCTCTGACAGTATTGTCAATAGAAAAACACAAATGGTACTCACGTTAATTTCAGCATGTCTCTTTGCTCTCCACGGAGGAGGGGCTGGGGTGTTCCTGGGAGCAGCAGCAGCAGCAGCATGGTTTGATCCTCCACTTGACCCAGATGGTTCAGAGGATGTGGACATGGACTGACTTGACAGGCTGTCCTCCGATCTTCCAGAGTTGAGCAAACCCCTCTTGTCTTCCTGGGTCTTGGACTGTATCTGTACCTGTCCATTCTCAATATTTTCCTCCTCGTTCTTCCCCTTCACTTCAGCAGGACTCTTCTCAGCCTTTACCCCGGCAAGACCCTCCACCAGACGGCTGAGGGCCTCCAGCTTTGCCCTGAGCTGCAGGTTCTCCTCCTGCAGCCTGGTCACCGTCTCGGTCAAGGGTCCGTTGGAAATGCATAGCTCCTCAATCCTTTGCTCTATGCGCTGCTTGAAGGCGCTTACATCCACGTGTACCTCCCTTACGGCAGCTTGCAAGGTGGCCTTGAACTGAACAAGAGCCTCACTTACCATTACCTCCTGAGCACCCTCTGTAGCTGTATCCATGGCTTTTATAGCGACCCTCACCACCCCTAGGTTTCAAGTCAAATGATTAATGGGGTGGTTGGTGTGGAGCTCAGAAACCAAACCTTTCTACTTGCCTTGTCTTTCACCTCTTTAGTTTGTTCTCTGGTTCACGTCCTTAAAATAATATATTTTAGTTTCTGACCAAATACGTTTGTACACTCTGCTCACTCCTTCCTGCTAAAATTGCGCCAGAGATATCTGTGGTGTTCCATGCCAGTTTTCCAGCAATGTTAAAGATGCAAATGTTTTTTTAAGGATGACCAGGGTTGCAAGATTCCTCTGCAGCAGCACGTTGGAGTCCTATCAAGCTCCATGGAGGACTTCTCTCAACGTGCGTATTCTCTTTCTCTCTCCTCTCATCTGGTCAAAGCGAGAGCAGTTGTTATTTATAAGCCATGGAAAACTCATGCACAATGTCATCTTGGGAAAAGAGATTACGTATTGCAGGGGCAGATCAGGTTCTCAGTGCGTGCAGGAGCTGTGGAATGATCAAACTAACCTTTCCAAAGGATCCAGTTGAGGTGGCAGACGTCCTCTTTGGTAGTGCATCTACTATGTGTTTCCTACGCGTTGATCCCTGCTGCCCCTGCTCAGTGTGTCGCCTAAGCTATCTGTGTCACACATGCTTGGGAGCAACAGGTTCGCCTCTGTATTTTGGGACATAAAAGGGGCGTGAAAAGATCAAATGGGGAGGAGGGGCCAGGATTATTCAAATATTTTTGTCTCATTGTTGCTGATAAATGAAGTTTGCCACCCCAGAGAGGGTGACTGTAGTTTCCTGGGGGTAAATTGGATTCTGAGAGGAACTTGAATAAGACCAGACCAATTACAAAGCAACAAAAAACAAAGTAAGAAACAAAGGTGCACCATGAAAAGGCAATATTTAAATGTATCCCTGTCCATAAAAAGACAGTGCTTTTCTAGATTATCGTAACATTTGTGATTTTAAACACTGCAATTTTGGATTTTATGATTTTGAAGACTTTTTTGAGGATGTACACACAACCAGTGTATCTAACACAAGCATTGTTTTCTCATTTTCACCAAACCCAGTCCTACATTTTGTGTACTTGTAGTGCTATTCGTCTTAAGTAATTTTTATTTGCAGAGTTTTTTCTGTAACTGTTATGACACTGAGTCATGTATCATTTCACATTCATAAGCACTAAATAAACATTTAATAAATAGTTTACAACACACTGTAATATAGTTTTAAGCAGATGTAAATTATGGGCACCCACATGAGGAGTTAGTGCTGTTGAAAATACATTAATAAATAATTCATAAATAATAATAAACCTGCTTACAACTACATTGTGTGTTGTGGGTTAAAGTTAAGTTAATATTTCAGCAAAATTCATTTATAATTCATTTGCCTCTTCCAACCATTGAGTGTTTTTGGAAAGAGTGGAAGATAAACATATCAAACGGTTCAGTTTGAGCCAGCAGCGCCTCTGAGTGGCCATGGCTTCACATTACAACTGAACGAAGACCTGAAGGCACCATAACCAGACACAGGCACTGAACAAATGAACACAACAAATAAGAAGAAAGGAAATGAAAAGCATGTGAGAAGAAAATGTCGATAATTTTTATTTAATGCAGAGAGAAACGATGACAGCGGTCTCAGGCGTCTTTCCCTAAGGGTTTCTTAACACAAAGTCTCCTCAAATTCCTTCATGTTGGAAATTGATCCTGTCTCTTCTCAGTCTTTCTGAAAATATTGTAGACATTTTTATAACACCACATACAATGCATGGTGTCTCACTAGGTCCACCTAGTCCATGTGACTGTTTACAACACTGGAAGGGAAGGTGAATATACTGTAAATACACTGTCAGGATTTGAAATCTAGATTAAGGGAAAGGCCAAGCAGAAATCGGATTACATCAACACAATGTCAGACTGAATGAATGAAGTGAAATGAAATGGCAATTCAGTCTTTCAGGCTAATGATGTCCCCTTGCGCTCTGCTGTACACATCTTTACCTTCTGTTGCCTAAATTAAAAGGTAAGACTTAAATAAAGTCTTTCCAGGTAGATTTTGACGGCAAGCAGAGAAAACAAGAGAAGGAAAATAAAGCAGAGACTTGTTCAAAACAGTCTATCAAATCAAATTTATTGAGTTTTAAAGGGGTGCTCTGAATCCACAAGTTGTAGCTACAGTACATAACTCCTCTTACATCAATAGTTTTTAGTTATTTCAAAAAACAGTCCAGTCTCTTTTCCAGATAGGAAATTTCCTCAAAAAAAGGTCACGCTACAAAAAAAGGACAGATGCATCAAGTCTGATATATATGTATGAAAAATTAGAATGCTATCAAAAATAACGTGGGGCAGGAAGTGTTAAAGGTTGTGAAGGTGCTGCATTTACGTCCGTTACACACCCCGAGCAAACAGGTGACTAGAATGAACAGCAGGTCAAGGTTAAAATCCAGTTCTCCAAAAACATACACATCCACCAAACTAACAGATGAAAGGTCTAAAACAACAGACACGGCAAACATATTCAAGACTATAACATGTCTACGCTTTAAAGGGTTTCATCCTCAAATCATGTACATCCATGTAGAAAAACAACACTATGGGATTTGCTCAATAATTTGAAAATATAGATTAAATGCTACAAAATGTGAAATACTACAAAATATTAATATAAAGGTTTTAATTTCAACAGAATTAAAGATTTTATTCTCATTCTAGCAGTAAATGCATAGCAATCTGTTTCAAATAGATAAAACAGTTAAAATATAAACGATATGAATTTCATTGCTGTGAACACCAAAATGACTGAAAGAGCAATTCTCCCCAAGGACACGATGATGATAATAAACACAATAAATACAGCCACAACCTGTAAACACTGCCTGCCAGCTTAGCTCTTTCACACTGAGATTTGTGGGTATCACAAAGAGATTTTTCACAAGGCACTGGAGACCAAATTTGGTTCA